>NW_027365125.1:0-137350 GCF_046119375.1 Phyllobates terribilis | reverse complement strand
CATTCAGTCAGTAGCTTCAAACATTTCTGGTATATGAATAACATGATGTTTTTCAATGGCAAAAATCAATGAATATTGTAAATGCACAAACAGTAATTTCTCCGCATTGCAAGGTGCAATTCTGAAATTTTTTGCTTTTTCCTGCTCCACTTAGCATGATAAAGAAGATTCAAAGAGAGTGAGATGCCAGCTTCTTTCATTCAGTCAGTAGCTTCAATCATTTCTGGACGTTTTTCAATGGCAAAAATCAACGAATATTGTAAATGCACAAACAGTAATTTCTCCGCATTGCAAGGTGCAATTCTGAAATTTTTTGCTTTTTCCTGCTCCTCTTAGCATGATAAAGAAGATTCAAAGAGAGTGAGATGCCAGCTCCTTTCATTCAGTCAGTAGCTTCAATCATTTCTGGACGTTTTTCAATGGCAAAAATCAATGAATATTGTAAATGCACAAACAGTAATTTCTCCGCATTGCAAGGTGCAATTCTGAAATTTTTTGCTTTTTCCTGCTCCTCTTAGCATGATAAAGAAGATTCAAAGAGATTGAGATGCCAGCTCCTTTCATTCAGTCAGTAGCTTCAAACATTTCTGGTATATGAATAACATGATGTTTTTCAATGGCAAAAATCAATGAATATTGTAAATGCACAAACAGTAATTTCTCCGCATTGCAAGGTGCAATTCTGAAATTTTTTGCTTTTTCCTGCTCCTCTTAGCATGATAAAGAAGATTCAAAGAGAGTGAGATGCCAGCTCCTTTCATTCAGTCAGTAGCTTCAATCATTTCTGGATGTTTTTCAATGGCAAAAATCAATGAATATTGTAAATGCACAAACTGTAATGTCTCCGCATTGCAAGGTGCAATTCTGAAATTTTTTGCTTTTTCCTGCTCCTCTTAGCATGATAAAGAAGATTCAAAGAGAGTGAGATGCCAGCTCCTTTCATTCAGTCAGTAGCTTCAATCATTTCTGGACGTTTTTCAATGGCAAAAATCAATGAATATTGTAAATGCACAAACAGTAATTTCTCCGCATTGCAAGGTGCAATTCTGAATTTTTTTGCTTTTTCCTGCTCCTCTTAGCATGATAAAGAAGATTCAAAGAGAGTGAGATGCCAGCTACTTTCATTCAGTCAGTAGCTTCAATCATTTCTGGACGTTTTTCAATGGTAAAAATCAATGAATATTGTAAATGCACAAACAGTAATTTCTCCACATTGCAAGGTGCAATTCTGAAATTTTTTGCTTTTTCCTGCTCCTCTTAGCATGATAAAGAAGATTCAAAGAGAGTGAGATGCCAGCTCCTTTCATTCAGTCAGTAGCTTCAAACATTTCTGGTATATGAATAACATGATGTTTTTCAATGGCAAAAATCAATGAATATTGTAAATGCACAAACAGTAATTTCTCCGCATTGCAAGGTGCAATTCTGAAATTTTTTGCTTTTTCCTGCTCCTCTTAGCATGATAAAGAAGATTCAAAGAGAGTGAGATGCCAGCTCCTTTCATTCAGTCAGTAGCTTCAAACATTTCTGGTATATGAATAACATGATGTTTTTCAATGGCAAAAATCAATGAATATTGTAAATGCACAAACAGTAATTTCTCCGCATTGCAAGGTGCAATTCTGAAATTTTTTGCTTTTTCCTGCTCCTCTTAGCATGATAAAGAAGATTCAAAGAGAGTGAGATGCCAGCTCCTTTCATTCAGTCAGTAGCTTCAATCATTTCTGGACGTTTTTCAATGGTAAAAATCAATGAATATTGTAAATGCACAAACAGTAATTTCTCCGCATTGCAAGGTGCAATTCTGAAATTTTTTGCTTTTTCCTGCTCCTCTTAGCATGATAAAGAAGATTCAAAGAGAGTGAGATGCCAGCTCCTTTCATTCAGTCAGTAGCTTCAAACATTTCTGGTATATGAATAACATGATGTTTTTCAATGGCAAAAATCAATGAATATTGTAAATGCACAAACAGTAATTTCTCCGCATTGCAAGGTGCAATTCTGAAATTTTTTGCTTTTTCCTGCTCCACTTAGCATGATAAAGAAGATTCAAAGAGAGTGAGATGCCAGCTTCTTTCATTCAGTCAGTAGCTTCAATCATTTCTGGACGTTTTTCAATGGCAAAAATCAACGAATATTGTAAATGCACAAACAGTAATTTCTCCGCATTGCAAGGTGCAATTCTGAAATTTTTTGCTTTTTCCTGCTCCTCTTAGCATGATAAAGAAGATTCAAAGAGAGTGAGATGCCAGCTCCTTTCATTCAGTCAGTAGCTTCAATCATTTCTGGACGTTTTTCAATGGCAAAAATCAATGAATATTGTAAATGCACAAACTGTAATTTCTCCGCATTGCAAGGTGCAATTCTGAAATTTTTTGCTTTTTCCTGCTCCTCTTAGCATGATAAAGAAGATTCAAAGAGAGTGAGATGCCAGCTCCTTTCATTCAGTCAGTAGCTTCAATCATTTCTGGACGTTTTTCAATGGCAAAAATCAATGAATATTGTAAATGCACAAACTGTAATTTCTCCGCATTGCAAGGTGCAATTCTGAAATTTTTTGCTTTTTCCTGCTCCTCTTAGCATGATAAAGAAGATTCAAAGAGAGTGAGATGCCAGCTCCTTTCATTCAGTCAGTAGCTTCAATCATTTCTGGACGTTTTTCAATGGCAAAAATCAATGAATATTGTAAATGCACAAACTGTAATTTCTCCGCATTGCAAGGTGCAATTCTGAAATTTTTTGCTTTTTCCTGCTCCTCTTAGCATGATAAAGAAGATTCAAAGAGAGTGAGATGCCAGCTCCTTTCATTCAGTCAGTAGCTTCAATCATTTCTGGACGTTTTTCAATGGCAAAAATCAATGAATATTGTAAATGCACAAACAGTAATTTCTCCGCATTGCAAGGTGCAATTCTGAAATTTTTTGCTTTTTCCTGCTCCTCTTAGCATGATAAAGAAGATTCAAAGAGAGTGAGATGCCAGCTCCTTTCATTCAGTCAGTACCTTCAATCATTTCTGGACGTTTTTCAATGGCAAAAATCAATGAATATTGTAAATGCACAAACAGTAATTTCTCCGCATTGCAAGGTGCAATTCTGAAATTTTTTGCTTTTTCCTGCTCCTCTTAGCATGATAAAGAAGATTCAAAGAGAGTGAGATGCCAGCTCCTTTCATTCAGTCAGTAGCTTCAAACATTTCTGGTATATGAATAACATGATGTTTTTCAATGGCAAAAATCAATGAATATTGTAAATGCACAAACAGTAATTTCTCCGCATTGCAAGGTGCAAGTCTGAAATTTTTTGCTTTTTCCTGCTCCTCTTAGCATGATAAAGAAGATTCAAAGAGAGTGAGATGCCAGCTCCTTTCATTCAGTCAGTAGCTTCAAACATTTCTGGTATATGAATAACATGATGTTTTTCAATGGCAAAAATCAATGAATATTGTAAATGCACAAACAGTAATTTCTCCGCATTGCAAGGTGCAAGTCTGAAATTTTTTGCTTTTTCCTGCTCCTCTTAGCATGATAAAGAAGATTCAAAGAGAGTGAGATGCCAGCTACTTTCATTCAGTCAGTAGCTTCAATCATTTCTGGACGTTTTTCAATGGTAAAAATCAATGAATATTGTAAATGCACAAACAGTAATTTCTCCACATTGCAAGGTGCAATTCTGAAATTTTTTGCTTTTTCCTGCTCCTCTTAGCATGATAAAGAAGATTCAAAGAGATTGAGATGCCAGCTCCTTTCATTCAGTCAGTAGCTTCAAACATTTCTGGTATATGAATAACATGATGTTTTTCAATGGCAAAAATCAATGAATATTGTAAATGCACAAACAGTAATTTCTCCGCATTGCAAGGTGCAATTCTGAAATTTTTTGCTTTTTCCTGCTCCTCTTAGCATGATAAAGAAGATTCAAAGAGAGTGAGATGCCAGCTCCTTTCATTCAGTCAGTAGCTTCAATCATTTCTGGATGTTTTTCAATGGCAAAAATCAATGAATATTGTAAATGCACAAACTGTAATTTCTCCGCATTGCAAGGTGCAATTCTGAAATTTTTTGCTTTTTCCTGCTCCTCTTAGCATGATAAAGAAGATTCAAAGAGAGTGAGATGCCAGCTCCTTTCATTCAGTCAGTAGCTTCAATCATTTCTGGACGTTTTTCAATGGCAAAAATCAATGAATATTGTAAATGCACAAACAGTAATTTCTCCGCATTGCAAGGTGCAATTCTGAAATTTTTTGCTTTTTCCTGCTCCTCTTAGCATGATAAAGAAGATTCAAAGAGAGTGAGATGCCAGCTCCTTTCATTCAGTCAGTACCTTCAATCATTTCTGGACGTTTTTCAATGGCAAAAATCAATGAATATTGTAAATGCACAAACAGTAATTTCTCCGCATTGCAAGGTGCAATTCTGAAATTTTTTGCTTTTTCCCGCTCCTCTTAGCATGATAAAGAAGATTCAAAGAGAGTGAGGTGCCAGCTCCTTTCATTCAGTCAGTAGCTTCAAACATTTCTGGTATATGAATAACATGTTTTTCAATGGCAAAAATCAATGAATATTGTAAATGCACAAACAGTAATTTCTCCGCATTGCAAGGTGCAATTCTGAAATTTTTTGCTTTTTCCTGCTCCTCTTAGCATGATAAAGAAGATTCAAAGAGAGTGAGATGCCAGCTCCTTTCATTCAGTCAGTAGCTTCAATCATTTCTGGACGTTTTTCAATGGCAAAAATCAATGAATATTGTAAAT
Source organism: Phyllobates terribilis (assembly GCF_046119375.1). NCBI lineage: Eukaryota > Metazoa > Chordata > Amphibia > Anura > Dendrobatidae > Phyllobates > Phyllobates terribilis. Next base: position 132,600 of record NW_027365125.1, on the reverse strand, counting down.
GCACAAACAGTAATTTCTCCGCATTGCAAGGTGCAATTCTGAAATTTTTTGCTTTTTCCTGCTCCTCTTAGCATGATAAAGAAGATTCAAAGAGAGTGAGATGCCAGCTCCTTTCATTCAGTCAGTAGCTTCAATCATTTCTGGACGTTTTTCAATGGCAAAAATCAATGAATATTGTAAATGCACAAACAGTAATTTCTCCGCATTGCAAGGTGCAATTCTGAAATTTTTTGCTTTTTCCTGCTCCTCTTAGCATGATAAAGAAGATTCAAAGAGAGTGAGATGCCAGCTCCTTTCATTCAGTCAGTAGCTTCAAACATTTCTGGTATATGAATAACATGATGTTTTTCAATGGCAAAAATCAATGAATATTGTAAATGCACAAACAGTAACTTCTCCGCATTGCAAGGTGCAAGTCTGAAATTTTTTGCTTTTTCCTGCTCCTCTTAGCATGATAAAGAAGATTCAAAGAGAGTGAGATGCCAGCTACTTTCATTCAGTCAGTAGCTTCAATCATTTCTGGACGTTTTTCAATGGTAAAAATCAATGAATATTGTAAATGCACAAACAGTAATTTCTCCACATTGCAAGGTGCAATTCTGAAATTTTTTGCTTTTTCCTGCTCCTCTTAGCATGATAAAGAAGATTCAAAGAGAGTGAGATGCCAGCTCCTTTCATTCAGTCAGTAGCTTCAAACATTTCTGGTATATGAATAACATGATGTTTTTCAATGGCAAAAATCAATGAATATTGTAAATGCACAAACAGTAATTTCTCCGCATTGCAAGGTGCAATTCTGAAATTTTTTGCTTTTTCCTGCTCCTCTTAGCATCATAAAGAAGATTCAAAGAGAGTGAGATGCCAGCTCCTTTCATTCAGTCAGTAGCTTCAAACATTTCTGGTATATGAATAACATGATGTTTTTCAATGGCAAAAATCAATGAATATTGTAAATGCACAAACAGTAATTTCTCCGCATTGCAAGGTGCAATTCTGAAATTTTTTGCTTTTTCCTGCTCCTCTTAGCATGATAAAGAAGATTCAAAGAGAGTGAGATGCCAGCTCCTTTCATTCAGTCAGTAGCTTCAATCATTTCTGGACGTTTTTCAATGGCAAAAATCAATGAATATTGTAAATGCACAAACAGTAATTTCTCCGCATTGCAAGGTGCAATTCTGAAATTTTTTGCTTTTTCCTGCTCCTCTTAGCATGATAAAGAAGATTCAAAGAGAGTGAGATGTCAGCTCCTTTCATTCAGTCAGTAGCTTCAAACATTTCTGGTATATGAATAACATGATGTTTTTCAATGGCAAAAATCAATGAATATTGTAAATGCACAAACAGTAATTTATCCGCATTGCAAGGTGCAATTCTGAAATTTTTTGCTTTTTCCTGCTCCTCTTAGCATGATAAAGAAGATTCAAAGTGAGTGAGATGCCAGCTCCTTTCATTCAGTCAGTAGCTTCAATCATTTCTGGACGTTTTTCAATGGCAAAAATCAATGAATATTGTAAATGCACAAACAGTAATTTCTCCGCATTGCAAGGTGCAATTCAGAATTTTTTTGCTTTTTCCTGCTCCTCTTAGCATGATAAAGAAGATTCAAAGAGAGTGAGATGCCAGCTCCTTTCATTCAGTCAGTAGCTTCAATCATTTCTGGTATATGAATAACATGATGTTTTTCAATGGCAAAAATCAATGAATATGGTAAATGCACAAACAGTAATTTCTCCGCATTGCAAGGTGCAATTCTGAAATTTTTTGCTTTTTCCTGCTCCTCTTTGCATGATAAAGAAGATTCAAAGAGAGTGAGATGCCAGCTCCTTTCATTCAGTCAGTAGCTTCAATCATTTCTGGACGTTTTTCAATGGCAAAAATCAATGATTATTGTAAATGCACAAACAGTAATTTCTCCGCATTGCAAGGTGCAATTCTGAAATTTTTTGCTTTTTCCTGCTCCTCTTAGCATGATAAACAAGATTCAAAGAGAGTGAGATGCCAGCTCCTTTCATTCAGTCAGTAGCTTCAATCATTTCTGGACGTTTTTCAATGGCAAAAATCAATGAATATTGTAAATGCACAAACAGTAATTTCTCCGCATTGCAAGGTGCAATTCTGAAATTTTTTGCTTTTTCCTGCTCCTCTTAGCATGATAAAGAAGATTCAAAGAGAGTGAGATGCCAGCTCGTTTCATTCAGTCAGTAGCTTCAAACATTTCTGGTATATGAATAACATGATGTTTTTCAATGGCAAAAATCAATGAATATTGTAAATGCACAAACAGTAATTTCTACGCATTGCAAGGTGCAAGTCTGAAATTTTTTGCTTTTTCCTGCTCCTCTTAGCATGATAAAGAAGATTCAAGGAGAGTGAGATGCCAGCTACTTTCATTCAGTCAGTAGCTTCAATCATTTCTGGACGTTTTTCAATGGTAAAAATCAATGAATATTGTAAATGCACAAACAGTAATTTCTCCACATTGCAAGGTGCAATTCTGAAATTTTTTGCTTTTTCCTGCTCCTCTTAGCATGATAAAGAAGATTCAAAGAGAGTGAGATGCCAGCTCCTTTCATTCAGTCAGTAGCTTCAAACATTTCTGGTATATGAATAACATGATGTTTTTCAATGGCAAAAATCAATGAATATTGTAAATGCACAAACAGTAATTTCTCCGCATTGCAAGGTGCAATTCTGAAATTTTTTGCTTTTTCCTGCTCCTCTTAGCATGATAAAGAAGATTCAAAGAGAGTGAGATGCCAGCTCCTTTCATTCAGTCAGTAGCTTCAAACATTTCTGGTATATGAATAACATGATGTTTTTCAATGGCAAAAATCAATGAATATTGTAAATGCACAAACAGTAATTTCTCCGCATTGCAAGGTGCAATTCTGAAATTTTTTGCTTTTTCCTGCTCCTCTTAGCATCATAAAGAAGATTCAAAGAGAGTGAGATGCCAGCTCCTTTCATTCAGTCAGTAGCTTCAAACATTTCTGGTATATGAATAACATGATGTTTTTCAATGGCAAAAATCAATGAATATTGTAAATGCACAAACAGTAATTTCTCCGCATTGCAAGGTGCAATTCTGAAATTTTTTGCTTTTTCCTGCTCCTCTTAGCATGATAAAGAAGATTCAAAGAGAGTGAGATGCCAGCTCCTTTCATTCAGTCAGTAGCTTCAATCATTTCTGGACGTTTTTCAATGGCAAAAATCAATGAATATTGTAAATGCACAAACAGTAATTTCTCCGCATTGCAAGGTGCAATTCTGAAATTTTTAGCTTTTTCCTGCTCCTCTTAGCATGATAAAGAAGATTCAAAGAGAGTGAGATGTCAGCTCCTTTCATTCAGTCAGTAGCTTCAAACATTTCTGGTATATGAATAACATGATGTTTTTCAATGGCAAAAATCAATGAATATTGTAAATGCACAAACAGTAATTTATCCGCATTGCAAGGTGCAATTCTGAAATTTTTTGCTTTTTCCTGCTCCTCTTAGCATGATAAAGAAGATTCAAAGAGAGTGAGATGCCAGCTCCTTTCATTCAGTCAGTAGCTTCAATCATTTCTGGACGTTTTTCAATGGCAAAAATCAATGAATATTGTAAATGCACAAACAGTAATTTCTCCGCATTGCAAGGTGCAATTCTGAAATTTTTTGCTTTTTCCTGCTCCTCTTAGCATGATAAAGAAGATTCAAAGAGAGTGAGATGCCAGCTCCTTTCATTCAGTCAGTAGCTTCAATCATTTCTGGTATATAAATAACATGATGTTTTTCAATGGCAAAAATCAATGAATATTGTAAATGCACAAACAGTAATGTCTCCGAATTGCAAGGTGCAATTCTGAAATTTTTTGCTTTTTCCTGCTCCTCTTAGCATGATAAAGAAGATTCAAAGAGAGTGAGATGCCAGCTCCTTTCATTCAGTCAGTAGCTTCAATCATTTCTGGACGTTTTTCAATGGCAAAAATCAATGAATATTGTAAATGCACAAACAGTAATTTCTCCGCATTGCAAGGTGCAATTCTGAAATTTTTTGCTTTTTCCTGCTCCTCTTAGCATGATAAACAAGATTCAAAGAGAGTGAGATGCCAGCTCCTTTCTTTCAGTCAGTAGCTTCAATCATTTCTGGACGTTTTTCAATGGCAAAAATCAATGAATATTGTAAATGCACAAACAGTAATTTCTCCGCATTGCAAGGTGCAATTCTGAAATTTTTTGCTTTTTCCTGCTCCTCTTAGCATGATAAAGAAGATTCAAAGAGAGTGAGATGCCAGCTCCTTTCATTCAGTCAGTAGCTTCAAACATTTCTGGTATATGAATAACATGATGTTTTTCAATGGCAAAAATCAATGAATATTGTAAATGCACAAACAGTAATTTCTCCGCATTGCAAGGTGCAAGTCTGAAATTTTTTGCTTTTTCCTGCTCCTCTTAGCATGATAAAGAAGATTCAAGGAGAGTGAGATGCCAGCTACTTTCATTCAGTCACTAGCTTCAATCATTTCTGGACGTTTTTCAATGGTAAAAATCAATGAATATTGTAAATGCACAAACAGTAATTTCTCCACATTGCAAGGTGCAATTCTGAAATTTTTTGCTTTTTCCTGCTCCTCTTAGCATGATAAAGAAGATTCAAAGAGAGTGAGATGCCAGCTCCTTTCATTCAGTCAGTAGCTTCAAACATTTCTGGTATATGAATAACATGATGTTTTTCAATGGCAAAAATCAATGAATATTGTAAATGCACAAACAGTAATTTCTCCGCATTGCAAGGTGCAATTCTGAAATTTTTTGCGTTTTCCTGCTCCTCTTAGCATGATAAAGAAGATTCAAAGAGAGTGAGATGCCAGCTCCTTTCATTCAGTCAGTAGCTTCAAACATTTCTGGTATATGAATAACATGATATTTTTCAATGGCAAAAATCAATGAATATTGTAAATGCACAAACAGTAATTTCTCCGCATTGCAAGGTGCAAGTCTGAAATTTTTTGCTTTTTCCTGCTCCTCTTAGCATGATAAAGAAGATTCAAAGAGAGTGAGATGCCAGCTACTTTCATTCAGTCAGTAGCTTCAATCATTTCTGGACGTTTTTCAATGGTAAAAATCAATGAATATTGTAAATGCACAAACAGTAATTTCTCCACATTGCAAGGTGCAATTCTGAAATTTTTTGCTTTTTCCTGCTCCTCTTAGCATGATAAAGAAGATTCAAAGAGAGTGAGATGCCAGCTCCTTTCATTCAGTCAGTAGCTTCAAACATTTCTGGTATATGAATAACATGATGTTTTTCAATGGCAAAAATCAATGAATATTGTAAATGCACAAACAGTAATTTCTCCGCATTGCAAGGTGCAATTCTGAAATTTTTTGCTTTTTCCTGCTCCTCTTAGCATGATAAAGAAGATTCAAAGAGAGTGAGATGCCAGCTTCTTTCATTCAGTCAGTAGCTTCAATCATTTCTGGACGTTTTTCAATGGCAAAAATCAATGAATATTGTAAATGCACAAACAGTAATTTCTTCGCATTGCAAAGTGCAATTCTGAAATTTTTTGCTTTTTCCTGCTCCTCTTAGCATGATAAAGAAGATTCAAAGAGAGTGAGATGTCAGCTCCTTTCATTCAGTCAGTAGCTTCAAACATTTCTGGTATATGAATAACATGATGTTTTTCAATGGCAAAAATCAATGAATATTGTAAATGCACAAACAGTAATTTATCCGCATTGCAAGGTGCAATTCTGAAATTTTTTGCTTTTTCCTGCTCCTCTTAGCATGATAAAGAAGATTCAAAGAGAGTGAGATGCCAGCTCCTTTCATTCAGTCAGTAGCTTCAATCATTTCTGGACGTTTTTCAATGGCAAAAATCAATGAATATTGTAAATGCACAAACAGTAATTTCTCCGCATTGCAAGGTGCAATTCTGAAATTTTTTGCTTTTTCCTGCTCCTCTTAGCATGATAAAGAAGATTCAAAGAGAGTGAGATGCCAGCTCCTTTCGTTCAGTCAGTAGCTTCAATCATTTCTGGACGTTTTTCAATGGCAAAAATCATTGAATATTATAAATGCACAAACAGTAATTTCTCTGCATTGCAAGGTGCAATTCTGAAATTTTTTACTTTTTCCTGCTCCTCTTAGCATGATAAAGAAGATTCAAAGAGAGTGAGATGCCAGCTCCTTTCATTCAGTCAGTAGCTTCAATCATTTCTGGTATATGAATAACATGATGTTTTTCAATGGGAAAAATCAATGAATATTGTAAATGCACAAACAGTAATTTCTCCGCATTGCAAGGTGCAATTCTGAAATTTTTTGCTTTTTCCTGCTCCTCTTAGCATGATAAAGAAGATTCAAAGAGAGTGAGATGCCAGCTTCTTTCATTCAGTCAGTAGCTTCAATCATTTCTGGACGTTTTTCAATGGCAAAAATCAATGAATATTGTAAATGCACAAACAGTAATTTCTCCGCATTGCAAGGTGCAATTCTGAAATTTTTTGCTTTTTCCTGCTCCTCTTAGCATGATAAACAAGATTCAAAGAGAGTGAGATGCCAGCTCCTTTCATTCAGTCAGTAGCTTCAATCATTTCTGGACGTTTTTCAATGGCAAAAATCAATGAATATTGTAAATGCACAAACAGTAATTTCTCCGCATTGCAAGGTGCAATTCTGAAATTTTTTGCTTTTTCCTGCTCCTCTTAGCATGATAAAGAAAATTCAAAGAGAGTGAGATGCCAGCTCCTTTCATTCAGTCAGTAGCTTCAAACATTTCTGGTATATGAATAACATGATGTTTTTCAATGGCAAAAATCAATGAATATTGTAAATGCACAAACAGTAATTTCTCCGCATTGCAAGGTGCAAGTCTGAAATTTTTTGCTTTTTCCTGCTCCTCTTAGCATGATAAAGAAGATTCAAGGAGAGTGAGATGCCAGCTACTTTCATTCAGTCAGTAGCTTCAATCATTTCTGGACGTTTTTCAATGGTAAAAATCAATGAATATTGTAAATGCACAAACAGTAATTTCTCCACATTGCAAGGTGCAATTCTGAAATTTTTTGCTTTTTCCTGCTCCTCTTAGCATGATAAAGAAGATTCAAAGAGAGTGAGATGCCAGCTCCTTTCATTCAGTCAGTAGCTTCAAACATTTCTGGTATATGAATAACATGATGTTTTTCAATGGCAAAAATCAATGAATATTGTAAATGCACAAACAGTAATTTCTCCGCATTGCAAGGTGCAATTCTGAAATTTTTTGCTTTTTCCTGCTCCTCTTAGCATGATAAAGAAGATTCAAAGAGAGTGAGATGCCAGCTCCTTTCATTCAGTCAGTAGCTTCAAACATTTCTGGTATATGAATAACATGATGTTTTTCAATGGCAAAAATCAATGAATATTGTAAATGCACAAACAGTAATTTCTCCGCATTGCAAGGTGCAAGTCTGAAATTTTTTGCTTTTTCCTGCTCCTCTTAGCATGATAAAGAAGATTCAAAGAGAGTGAGATGCCAGCTACTTTCATTCAGTCAGTAGCTTCAATCATTTCTGGACGTTTTTCAATGGTAAAAATCAATGAATATTGTAAATGCACAAACAGTAATTTCTCCACATTGCAAGGTGCAATTCTGAAATTTTTTGCTTTTTCCTGCTCCTCTTAGCATGATAAAGAAGATTCAAAGAGAGTGAGATGCCAGCTCCTTTCATTCAGTCAGTAGCTTCAAACATTTCTGGTATATGAATAACATGATGTTTTTCAATGGCAAAAATCAATGAATATTGTAAATGCACAAACAGTAATTTCTCCGCATTGCAAGGTGCAAGTCTGAAATTTTTTGCTTTTTCCTGCTCCTCTTAGCATGATAAAGAAGATTCAAAGAGAGTGAGATGCCAGCTACTTTCATTCAGTCAGTAGCTTCAATCATTTCTGGACGTTTTTCAATGGTAAAAATCAATGAATATTGTAAATGCACAAACAGTAATTTCTCCACATTGCAAGGTGCAATTCTGAAATTTTTTGCTTTTTCCTGCTCCTCTTAGCATGATAAAGAAGATTCAAAGAGAGTGAGATGCCAGCTCCTTTCATTCAGTCAGTAGCTTCAAACATTTCTGGTATATGAATAACATGATGTTTTTCAATGGCAAAAATCAATGAATATTGTAAATGCACAAACAGTAATTTCTCCGCATTGCAAGGTGCAAGTCTGAAATTTTTTGCTTTTTCCTGCTCCTCTTAGCATGATAAAGAAGATTCAAAGAGAGTGAGAAGCCAGCTACTTTCATTCAGTCAGTAGCTTCAATCATTTCTGGACGTTTTTCAATGGTAAAAATCAATGAATATTGTAAATGCACAAACAGTAATTTCTCCGCATTGCAAGGTGCAAGTCTGAAATTTTTTGCTTTTTCCTGCTCCTCTTAGCATGATAAAGAAGATTCAAAGAGAGTGAGAAGCCAGCTACTTTCATTCAGTCAGTAGCTTCAATCATTTCTGGACGTTTTTCAATGGTAAAAATCAATGAATATTGTAAATGCACAAACAGTAATTTCTCCACATTGCAAGGTGCAATTCTGAAATTTTTTGCTTTTTCCTGCTCCTCTTAGCATGATAAAGAAGATTCAAAGAGAGTGAGATGCCAGCTCCTTTCATTCAGTCAGTAGCTTCAAACATTTCTGGTATATGAATAACATGATGTTTTTCAATGGCAAAAATCAATGAATATTGTAAATGCACAAACAGTAATTTCTCCGCATTGCAAGGTGCAATTCTGAAATTTTTTGCTTTTTCCTGCTTCTCTTAGCATGATACAGAAGATTCAAAGAGAGTGAGATGCCAGCTCCTTTCATTCAGTCAGTAGCTTCAATCATTTCTGGATGTTTTTCAATGGCAAAAATCAATGAATATTGTAAATGCACAAACTGTAATTTCTCCGCATTGCAAGGTGCAATTCTGAAATTTTTTGCTTTTTCCTGCTCCTCTTAGCATGATAAAGAAGATTCAAAGAGAGTGAGATGCCAGCTCCTTTCATTCAGTCAGTAGCTTCAATCATTTCTGGACGATTTTCAATGGCAAAAATCAATGAATATTGTAAATGCACAAACAGTAATTTCTCCGCATTGCAAGTTGCAAATCTGAAATTTTTTGCTTTTTCCTGCTCCTCTTAGCATGATAAAGAAGATTCAAAGAGAGTGAGATGCCAGCTCCTTTCATTCAGTCAGTACCTTCAATCATTTCTGGACGTTTTTCAATGGCAAAAATCAATGAATATTGTAAATGCACAAACAGTAATTTCTCCGCATTGCAAGGTGCAATTCTGAAATTTTTTGCTTTTTCCCGCTCCTCTTAGCATGATAAAGAAGATTCAAAGAGAGTGAGGTGCCAGCTCCTTTCATTCAGTCAGTAGCTTCAAACATTTCTGGTATATGAATAACATGTTTTTCAATGGCAAAAATCAATGAATATTGTAAATGCACAAACAGTAATTTCTCCGCATTGCAAGGTGCAATTCTGAAATTTTTTGCTTTTTCCTGCTCCTCTTAGCATGATAAAGAAGATTCAAAGAGAGTGAGATGCCAGCTCCTTTCATTCAGTCAGTAGCTTCAATCATTTCTGGACGTTTTTCAATGGCAAAAATCAATGAATATTGTAAATGCACAAACAGTAATTTCTCCGCATTGCAAGGTGCAATTCTGAAATTTTTTGCTTTTTCCTGCTCCTCTTAGCATGATAAAGAAGATTCAAAGAGAGTGAGATGCCAGCTCCTTTCATTCAGTCAGTAGCTTCAAACATTTCTGGTATATGAATAACATGATGTTTTTCAATGGCAAAAATCAATGAATATTGTAAATGCACAAACAGTAACTTCTCCGCATTGCAAGGTGCAAGTCTGAAATTTTTTGCTTTTTCCTGCTCCTCTTAGCATGATAAAGAAGATTCAAAGAGAGTGAGATGCCAGCTACTTTCATTCAGTCAGTAGCTTCAATCATTTCTGGACGTTTTTCAATGGTAAAAATCAATGAATATTGTAAATGCACAAACAGTAATTTCTCCACATTGCAAGGTGCAATTCTGAAATTTTTTGCTTTTTCCTGCTCCTCTTAGCATGATAAAGAAGATTCAAAGAGAGTGAGATGCCAGCTCCTTTCATTCAGTCAGTAGCTTCAAACATTTCTGGTATATGAATAACATGATGTTTTTCAATGGCAAAAATCAATGAATATTGTAAATGCACAAACAGTAATTTCTCCGCATTGCAAGGTGCAATTCTGAAATTTTTTGCTTTTTCCTGCTCCTCTTAGCATCATAAAGAAGATTCAAAGAGAGTGAGATGCCAGCTCCTTTCATTCAGTCAGTAGCTTCAAACATTTCTGGTATATGAATAACATGATGTTTTTCAATGGCAAAAATCAATGAATATTGTAAATGCACAAACAGTAATTTCTCCGCATTGCAAGGTGCAATTCTGAAATTTTTTGCTTTTTCCTGCTCCTCTTAGCATGATAAAGAAGATTCAAAGAGAGTGAGATGCCAGCTCCTTTCATTCAGTCAGTAGCTTCAATCATTTCTGGACGTTTTTCAATGGCAAAAATCAATGAATATTGTAAATGCACAAACAGTAATTTCTCCGCATTGCAAGGTGCAATTCTGAAATTTTTTGCTTTTTCCTGCTCCTCTTAGCATGATAAAGAAGATTCAAAGAGAGTGAGATGTCAGCTCCTTTCATTCAGTCAGTAGCTTCAAACATTTCTGGTATATGAATAACATGATGTTTTTCAATGGCAAAAATCAATGAATATTGTAAATGCACAAACAGTAATTTATCCGCATTGCAAGGTGCAATTCTGAAATTTTTTGCTTTTTCCTGCTCCTCTTAGCATGATAAAGAAGATTCAAAGAGAGTGAGATGCCAGCTCCTTTCATTCAGTCAGTAGCTTCAATCATTTCTGGACGTTTTTCAATGGCAAAAATCAATGAATATTGTAAATGCACAAACAGTAATTTCTCCGCATTGCAAGGTGCAATTCAGAATTTTTTTGCTTTTTCCTGCTCCTCTTAGCATGATAAAGAAGATTCAAAGAGAGTGAGATGCCAGCTCCTTTCATTCAGTCAGTAGCTTCAATCATTTCTGGTATATGAATAACATGATGTTTTTCAATGGCAAAAATCAATGAATATGGTAAATGCACAAACAGTAATTTCTCCGCATTGCAAGGTGCAATTCTGAAATTTTTTGCTTTTTCCTGCTCCTCTTTGCATGATAAAGAAGATTCAAAGAGAGTGAGATGCCAGCTCCTTTCATTCAGTCAGTAGCTTCAATCATTTCTGGACGTTTTTCAATGGCAAAAATCAATGATTATTGTAAATGCACAAACAGTAATTTCTCCGCATTGCAAGGTGCAATTCTGAAATTTTTTGCTTTTTCCTGCTCCTCTTAGCATGATAAACAAGATTCAAAGAGAGTGAGATGCCAGCTCCTTTCATTCAGTCAGTAGCTTCAATCATTTCTGGACGTTTTTCAATGGCAAAAATCAATGAATATTGTAAATGCACAAACAGTAATTTCTCCGCATTGCAAGGTGCAATTCTGAAATTTTTTGCTTTTTCCTGCTCCTCTTAGCATGATAAAGAAGATTCAAAGAGAGTGAGATGCCAGCTCGTTTCATTCAGTCAGTAGCTTCAAACATTTCTGGTATATGAATAACATGATGTTTTTCAATGGCAAAAATCAATGAATATTGTAAATGCACAAACAGTAATTTCTACGCATTGCAAGGTGCAAGTCTGAAATTTTTTGCTTTTTCCTGCTCCTCTTAGCATGATAAAGAAGATTCAAGGAGAGTGAGATGCCAGCTACTTTCATTCAGTCAGTAGCTTCAATCATTTCTGGACGTTTTTCAATGGTAAAAATCAATGAATATTGTAAATGCACAAACAGTAATTTCTCCACATTGCAAGGTGCAATTCTGAAATTTTTTGCTTTTTCCTGCTCCTCTTAGCATGATAAAGAAGATTCAAAGAGAGTGAGAAGCCAGCTCCTTTCATTCAGTCAGTAGCTTCAAACATTTCTGGTATATGAATAACATGATGTTTTTCAATGGCAAAAATCAATGAATATTGTAAATGCACAAACAGTAATTTCTCCGCATTGCAAGGTGCAATTCTGAAATTTTTTGCTTTTTCCTGCTCCTCTTAGCATGATAAAGAAGATTCAAAGAGAGTGAGATGCCAGCTCCTTTCATTCAGTCAGTAGCTTCAAACATTTCTGGTATATGAATAACATGATGTTTTTCAATGGCAAAAATCAATGAATATTGTAAATGCACAAACAGTAATTTCTCCGCATTGCAAGGTGCAATTCTGAAATTTTTTGCTTTTTCCTGCTCCTCTTAGCATCATAAAGAAGATTCAAAGAGAGTGAGATGCCAGCTCCTTTCATTCAGTCAGTAGCTTCAAACATTTCTGGTATATGAATAACATGATGTTTTTCAATGGCAAAAATCAATGAATATTGTAAATGCACAAACAGTAATTTCTCCGCATTGCAAGGTGCAATTCTGAAATTTTTTGCTTTTTCCTGCTCCTCTTAGCATGATAAAGAAGATTCAAAGAGAGTGAGATGCCAGCTCCTTTCATTCAGTCAGTAGCTTCAATCATTTCTGGACGTTTTTCAATGGCAAAAATCAATGAATATTGTAAATGCACAAACAGTAATTTCTCCGCATTGCAAGGTGCAATTCTGAAATTTTTAGCTTTTTCCTGCTCCTCTTAGCATGATAAAGAAGATTCAAAGAGAGTGAGATGTCAGCTCCTTTCATTCAGTCAGTAGCTTCAAACATTTCTGGTATATGAATAACATGATGTTTTTCAATGGCAAAAATCAATGAATATTGTAAATGCACAAACAGTAATTTATCCGCATTGCAAGGTGCAATTCTGAAATTTTTTGCTTTTTCCTGCTCCTCTTAGCATGATAAAGAAGATTCAAAGAGAGTGAGATGCCAGCTCCTTTCATTCAGTCAGTAGCTTCAATCATTTCTGGACGTTTTTCAATGGCAAAAATCAATGAATATTGTAAATGCACAAACAGTAATTTCTCCGCATTGCAAGGTGCAATTCTGAAATTTTTTGCTTTTTCCTGCTCCTCTTAGCATGATAAAGAAGATTCAAAGAGAGTGAGATGCCAGCTCCTTTCATTCAGTCAGTAGCTTCAATCATTTCTGGTATATGAATAACATGATGTTTTTCAATGACAAAAATCAATGAATATTGTAAATGCACAAACAGTAATTTCTCCGAATTGCAAGGTGCAATTCTGAAATTTTTTGCTTTTTCCTGCTCCTCTTAGCATGATAAAGAAGATTCAAAGAGAGTGAGATGCCAGCTCCTTTCATTCAGTCAGTAGCTTCAATCATTTCTGGACGTTTTTCAATGGCAAAAATCAATGAATATTGTAAATGCACAAACAGTAATTTCTCCGCATTGCAAGGTGCAATTCTGAAATTTTTTGCTTTTTCCTGCTCCTCTTAGCATGATAAAGAAGATTCAAAGAGAGTGAGATGCCAGCTCCTTTCATTCAGTCAGTAGCTTCAAACATTTCTGGTATATGAATAACATGATGTTTTTCAATGGCAAAAATCAATGAATATTGTAAATGCACAAACAGTAATTTCTCCGCATTGCAAGGTGCAAGTCTGAAATTTTTTGCTTTTTCCTGCTCCTCTTAGCATGATAAAGAAGATTCAAGGAGAGTGAGATGCCAGCTACTTTCATTCAGTCAGTAGCTTCAATCATTTCTGGACGTTTTTCAATGGTAAAAATCAATGAATATTGTAAATGCACAAACAGTAATTTCTCCACATTGCAAGGTGCAATTCTGAAATTTTTTGCTTTTTCCTGCTCCTCTTAGCATGATAAAGAAGATTCAAAGAGAGTGAGATGCCAGCTCCTTTCATTCAGTCAGTAGCTTCAAACATTTCTGGTATATGAATAACATGATGTTTTTCAATGGCAAAAATCAATGAATATTGTAAATGCACAAACAGTAATTTCTCCGCATTGCAAGGTGCAATTCTGAAATTTTTTGCGTTTTCCTGCTCCTCTTAGCATGATAAAGAAGATTCAAAGAGAGTGAGATGCCAGCTCCTTTCATTCAGTCAGTAGCTTCAAACATTTCTGGTATATGAATAACATGATGTTTTTCAATGGCAAAAATCAATGAATATTGTAAATGCACAAACAGTAATTTCTCCGCATTGCAAGGTGCAAGTCTGAAATTTTTTGCTTTTTCCTGCTCCTCTTAGCATGATAAAGAAGATTCAAAGAGAGTGAGATGCCAGCTACTTTCATTCAGTCAGTAGCTTCAATCATTTCTGGACGTTTTTCAATGGTAAAAATCAATGAATATTGTAAATGCACAAACAGTAATTTCTCCACATTGCAAGGTGCAATTCTGAAATTTTTTGCTTTTTCCTGCTCCTCTTAGCATGATAAAGAAGATTCAAAGAGAGTGAGATGCCAGCTCCTTTCATTCAGTCAGTAGCTTCAAACATTTCTGGTATATGAATAACATGATGTTTTTCAATGGCAAAAATCAATGAATATTGTAAATGCACAAACAGTAATTTCTCCGCATTGCAAGGTGCAATTCTGAAATTTTTTGCTTTTTCCTGCTCCTCTTAGCATGATAAAGAAGATTCAAAGAGAGTGAGATGCCAGCTTCTTTCATTCAGTCAGTAGCTTCAATCATTTCTGGACGTTTTTCAATGGCAAAAATCAATGAATATTGTAAATGCACAAACAGTAATTTCTTCGCATTGCAAAGTGCAATTCTGAAATTTTTTGCTTTTTCCTGCTCCTCTTAGCATGATAAAGAAGATTCAAAGAGAGTGAGATGTCAGCTCCTTTCATTCAGTCAGTAGCTTCAAACATTTCTGGTATATGAATAACATGATGTTTTTCAATGGCAAAAATCAATGAATATTGTAAATGCACAAACAGTAATTTATCCGCATTGCAAGGTGCAATTCTGAAATTTTTTGCTTTTTCCTGCTCCTCTTAGCATGATAAAGAAGATTCAAAGAGAGTGAGATGCCAGCTCCTTTCATTCAGTCAGTAGCTTCAATCATTTCTGGACGTTTTTCAATGGCAAAAATCAATGAATATTGTAAATGCACAAACAGTAATTTCTCCGCATTGCAAGGTGCAATTCTGAAATTTTTTGCTTTTTCCTGCTCCTCTTAGCATGATAAAGAAGATTCAAAGAGAGTGAGATGCCAGCTCCTTTCGTTCAGTCAGTAGCTTCAATCATTTCTGGACATTTTTCAATGGCAAAAATCATTGAATATTATAAATGCACAAACAGTAATTTCTCTGCATTGCAAGGTGCAATTCTGAAATTTTTTACTTTTTCCTGCTCCTCTTAGCATGATAAAGAAGATTCAAAGAGAGTGAGATGCCAGCTCCTTTCATTCAGTCAGTAGCTTCAATCATTTCTGGTATATGAATAACATGATGTTTTTCAATGGGAAAAATCAATGAATATTGTAAATGCACAAACAGTAATTTCTCCGCATTGCAAGGTGCAATTCTGAAATTTTTTGCTTTTTCCTGCTCCTCTTAGCATGATAAAGAAGATTCAAAGAGAGTGAGATGCCAGCTTCTTTCATTCAGTCAGTAGCTTCAATCATTTCTGGACGTTTTTCAATGGCAAAAATCAATGAATATTGTAAATGCACAAACAGTAATTTCTCCGCATTGCAAGGTGCAATTCGGAAATTTTTTGCTTTTTCCTGCTCCTCTTAGCATGATAAACAAGATTCAAAGAGAGTGAGATGCCAGCTCCTTTCATTCAGTCAGTAGCTTCAATCATTTCTGGACGTTTTTCAATGGCAAAAATCAATGAATATTGTATATGCACAAACAGTAATTTCTCCGCATTGCAAGGTGCAATTCTGAAATTTTTTGCTTTTTCCTGCTCCTCTTAGCATGATAAAGAAAATTCAAAGAGAGTGAGATGCCAGCTCCTTTCATTCAGTCAGTAGCTTCAAACATTTCTGGTATATGAATAACATGATGTTTTTCAATGGCAAAAATCAATGAATATTGTAAATGCACAAACAGTAATTTCTCCGCATTGCAAGGTGCAAGTCTGAAATTTTTTGCTTTTTCCTGCTCCTCTTAGCATGATAAAGAAGATTCAAGGAGAGTGAGATGCCAGCTACTTTCATTCAGTCAGTAGCTTCAATCATTTCTGGACGTTTTTCAATGGTAAAAATCAATGAATATTGTAAATGCACAAACAGTAATTTCTCCACATTGCAAGGTGCAATTCTGAAATTTTTTGCTTTTTCCTGCTCCTCTTAGCATGATAAAGAAGATTCAAAGAGAGTGAGATGCCAGCTCCTTTCATTCAGTCAGTAGCTTCAAACATTTCTGGTATATGAATAACATGATGTTTTTCAATGGCAAAAATCAATGAATATTGTAAATGCACAAACAGTAATTTCTCCGCATTGCAAGGTGCAATTCTGAAATTTTTTGCTTTTTCCTGCTCCTCTTAGCATGATAAAGAAGATTCAAAGAGAGTGAGATGCCAGCTCCTTTCATTCAGTCAGTAGCTTCAAACATTTCTGGTATATGAATAACATGATGTTTTTCAATGGCAAAAATCAATGAATATTGTAAATGCACAAACAGTAATTTCTCCGCATTGCAAGGTGCAAGTCTGAAATTTTTTGCTTTTTCCTGCTCCTCTTAGCATGATAAAGAAGATTCAAAGAGAGTGAGATGCCAGCTACTTTCATTCAGTCAGTAGATTCAATCATTTCTGGACGTTTTTCAATGGTAAAAATCAATGAATATTGTAAATGCACAAACAGTAATTTCTCCACATTGCAAGGTGCAATTCTGAAATTTTTTGCTTTTTCCTGCTCCTCTTAGCATGATAAAGAAGATTCAAAGAGAGTGAGATGCCAGCTCCTTTCATTCAGTCAGTAGCTTCAAACATTTCTGGTATATGAATAACATGATGTTTTTCAATGGCAAAAATCAATGAATATTGTAAATGCACAAACAGTAATTTCTCCGCATTGCAAGGTGCAAGTCTGAAATTTTTTGCTTTTTCCTGCTCCTCTTAGCATGATAAAGAAGATTCAAAGAGAGTGGGATGCCAGCTACTTTCATTCAGTCAGTAGCTTCAATCATTTCTGGACGTTTTTCAATGGTAAAAATCAATGAATATTGTAAATGCACAAACAGTAATTTCTCCACATTGCAAGGTGCAATTCTGAAATTTTTTGCTTTTTCCTGCTCCTCTTAGCATGATAAAGAAGATTCAAAGAGAGTGAGATGCCAGCTCCTTTCATTCAGTCAGTAGCTTCAAACATTTCTGGTATATGAATAACATGATGTTTTTCAATGGCAAAAATCAATGAATATTGTAAATGCACAAACAGTAATTTCTCCGCATTGCAAGGTGCAAGTCTGAAATTTTTTGCTTTTTCCTGCTCCTCTTAGCATGATAAAGAAGATTCAAAGAGAGTGAGAAGCCAGCTACTTTCATTCAGTCAGTAGCTTCAATCATTTCTGGACGTTTTTCAATGGTAAAAATCAATGAATATTGTAAATGCACAAACAGTAATTTCTCCGCATTGCAAGGTGCAAGTCTGAAATTTTTTGCTTTTTCCTGCTCCTCTTAGCATGATAAAGAAGATTCAAAGAGAGTGAGAAGCCAGCTACTTTCATTCAGTCAGTAGCTTCAATCATTTCTGGACGTTTTTCAATGGTAAAAATCAATGAATATTGTAAATGCACAAACAGTAATTTCTCCACATTGCAAGGTGCAATTCTGAAATTTTTTGCTTTTTCCTGCTCCTCTTAGCATGATAAAGAAGATTCAAAGAGAGTGAGATGCCAGCTCCTTTCATTCAGTCAGTAGCTTCAAACATTTCTGGTATATGAATAACATGATGTTTTTCAATGGCAAAAATCAATGAATATTGTAAATGCACAAACAGTAATTTCTCCGCATTGCAAGGTGCAATTCTGAAATTTTTTGCTTTTTCCTGCTTCTCTTAGCATGATACAGAAGATTCAAAGAGAGTGAGATGCCAGCTCCTTTCATTCAGTCAGTAGCTTCAATCATTTCTGGATGTTTTTCAATGGCAAAAATCAATGAATATTGTAAATGCACAAACTGTAATTTCTCCGCATTGCAAGGTGCAATTCTGAAATTTTTTGCTTTTTCCTGCTCCTCTTAGCATGATAAAGAAGATTCAAAGAGAGTGAGATGCCAGCTCCTTTCATTCAGTCAGTAGCTTCAATCATTTCTGGACGATTTTCAATGGCAAAAATCAATGAATATTGTAAATGCACAAACAGTAATTTCTCCGCATTGCAAGTTGCAATTCTGAAATTTTTTGCTTTTTCCTGCTCCTCTTAGCATGATAAAGAAGATTCAAAGAGAGTGAGATACCAGCTCCTTTCATTCAGTCAGTACCTTCAATCATTTCTGGACGTTTTTCAATGGCAAAAATCAATGAATATTGTAAATGCACAAACAGTAATTTCTCCGCATTGCAAGGTGCAATTCTGAAATTTTTTGCTTTTTCCCGCTCCTCTTAGCATGATAAAGAAGATTCAAAGAGAGTGAGGTGCCAGCTCCTTTCATTCAGTCAGTAGCTTCAAACATTTCTGGTATATGAATAACATGTTTTTCAATGGCAAAAATCAATGAATATTGTAAATGCACAAACAGTAATTTCTCCGCATTGCAAGGTGCAATTCTGAAATTTTTTGCTTTTTCCTGCTCCTCTTAGCATGATAAAGAAGATTCAAAGAGAGTGAGATGCCAGCTCCTTTCATTCAGTCAGTAGCTTCAATCATTTCTGGACGTTTTTCAATGGCAAAAATCAATGAATATTGTAAATGCACAAACAGTAATTTCTCCGCATTGCAAGGTGCAATTCTGAAATTTTTTGCTTTTTCCTGCTCCTCTTAGCATGATAAAGAATATTCAAAGAGAGTGAGATGCCAGCTCCTTTCATTCAGTCAGTAGCTTCAATCATTTCTGGACGTTTTTCAATGGCAAAAATCAATGAATATTGTAAATGCACAAACAGTAATTTCTCCGCATTGCAAGGTGCAATTCTGAAATTTTTTGCTTTTTCCTGCTCCTCTTAGCATGATAAAGAAGATTCAAAGAGAGTGAGATGCCAGCTCCTTTCATTCAGTCAGTAGCTTCAAACATTTCTGGTATATGAATAACATGATGTTTTTCAATGGCAAAAATCAAAGAATATTGTAAATGCACAAACAGTAATTTCTCCGCATTGCAAGGTGCAAGTCTGAAATTTTTTGCTTTTTCCTGCTCCTCTTAGCATGATAAAGAAGATTCAAAGAGAGTGAGATGCCAGCTACTTTCATTCAGTCAGTAGCTTCAATCATTTCTGGACGTTTTTCAATGGTAAAAATCAATGAATATTGTAAATGCACAAACAGTAATTTCTCCACATTGCAAGGTGCAATTCTGAAATTTTTTGCTTTTTCCTGCTCCTCTTAGCATGATAAAGAAGATTCAAAGAGAGTGAGATGCCAGCTCCTTTCATTCAGTCAGTAGCTTCAAACATTTCTGGTATATGAATAACATGATGTTTTTCAATGGCAAAAATCAATGAATATTGTAAATGCACAAACAGTAATTTCTCCGCATTGCAAGGTGCAATTCTGAAATTTTTTGCTTTTTCCTGCTCCTCTTAGCATGATAAAGAAGATTCAAAGAGAGTGAGATGCCAGCTCCTTTCATTCAGTCAGTAGCTTCAAACATTTCTGGTATATGAATAACATGATGTTTTTCAATGGCAAAAATCAATGAATATTGTAAATGCACAAACAGTAATTTCTCCGCATTGCAAGCTGCAATTCTGAAATTTTTTGCTTTTTCCTGCTCCTCTTAGCATGATAAAGAAGATTCAAAGAGAGTGAGATGCCAGCTCCTTTCATTCAGTCAGTAGCTTCAATCATTTCTGGACGTTTTTCAATGGCAAAAATCAATCAATATTGTAAATGCACAAACAGTAATTTCTCCGCATTGCAAGGTGCAATTCTGAAATTTTTTGCTTTTTCCTGCTCCTCTTAGCATGATAAAGAAGATTCAAAGAGAGTGAGATGTCAGCTCCTTTCATTCAGTCAGTAGCTTCAAACATTTCTGGTATATGAATAACATGATGTTTTTCAATGGCAAAAGTCAATGAATATTGTAAATGCACAAACAGTAATTTCTCCGCATTGCAAAGTGCAATTCTGAAATTTTTTGCTTTTTCCTGCTCCTCTTAGCATGATAAAGAAGATTCAAAGAGAGTGAGATGCCAGCTCCTTTCATTCAGTCAGTAGCTTCAATCATTTCTGGACGTTTTTCAATGGCAAACATCAATGAATATTGTAAATGCACAAACAGTAATTTCTCCGCATTGCAAGGTGCAATTCTGAAATTTTTTGCTTTTTCCTGCTCCTCTTAGCATGATAAAGAAGATTCAAAGAGAGTGAGATGCCAGCTCCTTTCGTTCAGTCAGTAGCTTCAATCATTTCTGGACGTTTTTCAATGGCAAAAATCATTGAATATTATAAATGCACAAACAGTAATTTCTCCGCATTGCAAGGTGCAATTCTGAAATTTTTTACTTTTTCCTGCTCCTCTTAGCATGATAAAGAAGATTCAAAGAGAGTGAGATGCCAGCTCCTTTCATTCAGTCAGTAGCTTCAATCATTTCTGGTATATGAATAACATGATGTTTTTCAATGGCAAAAATCAATGAATATTGTAAATGCACAAACAGTAATTTCTCCGCATTGCAAGGTGCAATTCTGAAATTTTTTGCTTTTTCCTGCTCCTCTTAGCATGATAAAGAAGATTCAAAGAGAGTGAGATGCCAGCTCCTTTCATTCAGTCAGTAGCTTCAATCATTTCTGGACGTTTTTCAATGGCAAAAATCAATGAATATTGCAAATGCAAAAACAGTAATTTCTCCGCATTGCAAGGTGCAATTCTGAAATTTTTTGCTTTTTCCTGCTCCTCTTAGCATGATAAACAAGGCTCAAAGAGAGTCAGATGCCAGCTCCTTTCTATCAGTCAGTAGCTTCAATCATTTCTGGACGTTTTTCAATGGCAAAAATCAATGAATATTGTAAATGCACAAACAGTAATTTCTCCGCATTGCAAAGTGCAATTCTGAAATTTTTTGCTTTTACCTGCTCCTCTTAGCATGATAAAGAAGATTCAAAGAGAGTGAGATGCCAGCTCCTTTCATTCAGTCAGTAGCTTCAATCATTTCTGGACGTTTTTCAATGGCAAAAATCAATGAATATTGTAAATGCACAAACAGTAATTTCTCCGCATTGCAAGGTGCAATTCTGAAATTTTTTGCTTTTTCCTGCTCCTCTTAGCATGATAAAGAAGATTCAAAGAGAGTGAGATGCCAGCTCCTTTCATTCAGTCAGTAGCTTCAAACATTTCTGGTATATGAATAACATGATGTTTTTCAATGGCAAAAATCAATGAATATTGTAAATGCACAAACAGTAATTTCTCCGCATTGCAAGGTGCAAGTCTGAAATTTTTTGCTTTTTCCTGCTCCTCTTAGCATGATAAAGAAGATTCAAAGAGAGTGAGAAGCCAGCTACTTTCATTCAGTCAGTAGCTTCAATCATTTCTGGACGTTTTTCAATGGTAAAAATCAATGAATATTGTAAATGCACAAACAGTAATTTCTCCGCATTGCAAGGTGCAAGTCTGAAATTTTTTGCTTTTTCCTGCTCCTCTTAGCATGATAAAGAAGATTCAAAGAGAGTGAGAAGCCAGCTACTTTCATTCAGTCAGTAGCTTCAATCATTTCTGGACGTTTTTCAATGGTAAAAATCAATGAATATTGTAAATGCACAAACAGTAATTTCTCCACATTGCAAGGTGCAATTCTGAAATTTTTTGCTTTTTCCTGCTCCTCTTAGCATGATAAAGAAGATTCAAAGAGAGTGAGATGCCAGCTCCTTTCATTCAGTCAGTAGCTTCAAACATTTCTGGTATATGAATAACATGATGTTTTTCAATGGCAAAAATCAATGAATATTGTAAATGCACAAACAGTAATTTCTCCGCATTGCAAGGTGCAATTCTGAAATTTTTTGCTTTTTCCTGCTTCTCTTAGCATGATACAGAAGATTCAAAGAGAGTGAGATGCCAGCTCCTTTCATTCAGTCAGTAGCTTCAATCATTTCTGGATGTTTTTCAATGGCAAAAATCAATGAATATTGTAAATGCACAAACTGTAATTTCTCCGCATTGCAAGGTGCAATTCTGAAATTTTTTGCTTTTTCCTGCTCCTCTTAGCATGATAAAGAAGATTCAAAGAGAGTGAGATGCCAGCTCCTTTCATTCAGTCAGTAGCTTCAATCATTTCTGGACGATTTTCAATGGCAAAAATCAATGAATATTGTAAATGCACAAACAGTAATTTCTCCGCATTGCAAGTTGCAATTCTGAAATTTTTTGCTTTTTCCTGCTCCTCTTAGCATGATAAAGAAGATTCAAAGAGAGTGAGATACCAGCTCCTTTCATTCAGTCAGTACCTTCAATCATTTCTGGACGTTTTTCAATGGCAAAAATCAATGAATATTGTAAATGCACAAACAGTAATTTCTCCGCATTGCAAGGTGCAATTCTGAAATTTTTTGCTTTTTCCTGCTCCTCTTAGCATGATAAAGAAGATTCAAAGAGAGTGAGATGCCAGCTCCTTTCATTCAGTCAGTAGCTTCAATCATTTCTGGACGTTTTTCAATGGCAAAAATCAATGAATATTGTAAATACACAAACAGTAATTTCTCCGCATTGCAAGGTGCAATTCTGAAATTTTTTGCTTTTTCCTGCTCCTCTTAGCATGATAAAGAATATTCAAAGAGAGTGAGATGCCAGCTCCTTTCATTCAGTCAGTAGCTTCAATCATTTCTGGACGTTTTTCAATGGCAAAAATCAATGAATATTGTAAATGCACAAACAGTAATTTCTCCGCATTGCAAGGTGCAATTCTGAAATTTTTTGCTTTTTCCTGCTCCTCTTAGCATGATAAAGAAGATTCAAAGAGAGTGAGATGCCAGCTCCTTTCATTCAGTCAGTAGCTTCAAACATTTCTGGTATATGAATAACATGATGTTTTTCAATGGCAAAAATCAAAGAATATTGTAAATGCACAAACAGTAATTTCTCCGCATTGCAAGGTGCAAGTCTGAAATTTTTTGCTTTTTCCTGCTCCTCTTAGCATGATAAAGAAGATTCAAAGAGAGTGAGATGCCAGCTACTTTCATTCAGTCAGTAGCTTCAATCATTTCTGGACGTTTTTCAATGGTAAAAATCAATGAATATTGTAAATGCACAAACAGTAATTTCTCCACATTGCAAGGTGCAATTCTGAAATTTTTTGCTTTTTCCTGCTCCTCTTAGCATGATAAAGAAGATTCAAAGAGAGTGAGATGCCAGCTCCTTTCATTCAGTCAGTAGCTTCAAACATTTCTGGTATATGAATAACATGATGTTTTTCAATGGCAAAAATCAATGAATATTGTAAATGCACAAACAGTAATTTCTCCGCATTGCAAGGTGCAATTCTGAAATTTTTTGCTTTTTCCTGCTCCTCTTAGCATGATAAAGAAGATTCAAAGAGAGTGAGATGCCAGCTCCTTTCATTCAGTCAGTAGCTTCAAACATTTCTGGTATATGAATAACATGATGTTTTTCAATGGCAAAAATCAATGAATATTGTAAATGCACAAACAGTAATTTCTCCGCATTGCAAGCTGCAATTCTGAAATTTTTTGCTTTTTCCTGCTCCTCTTAGCATGATAAAGAAGATTCAAAGAGAGTGAGATGCCAGCTCCTTTCATTCAGTCAGTAGCTTCAATCATTTCTGGACGTTTTTCAATGGCAAAAATCAATGAATATTGTAAATGCACAAACAGTAATTTCTCCGCATTGCAAGGTGCAATTCTGAAAATTTTTGCTTTTTCCTGCTCCTCTTAGCATGATAAAGAAGATTCAAAGAGAGTGAGATGTCAGCTCCTTTCATTCAGTCAGTAGCTTCAAACATTTCTGGTATATGAATAACATGATGTTTTTCAATGGCAAAAGTCAATGAATATTGTAAATGCACAAACAGTAATTTCTCCGCATTGCAAAGTGCAATTCTGAAATTTTTTGCTTTTTCCTGCTCCTCTTAGCATGATAAAGAAGATTCAAAGAGAGTGAGATGCCAGCTCCTTTCATTCAGTCAGTAGCTTCAATCATTTCTGGACGTTTTTCAATGGCAAACATCAATGAATATTGTAAATGCACAAACAGTAATTTCTCCGCATTGCAAGGTGCAATTCTGAAATTTTTTGCTTTTTCCTGCTCCTCTTAGCATGATAAAGAAGATTCAAAGAGAGTGAGATGCCAGCTCCTTTCGTTCAGTCAGTAGCTTCAATCATTTCTGGACGTTTTTCAATGGCAAAAATCATTGAATATTATAAATGCACAAACAGTAATTTCTCCGCATTGCAAGGTGCAATTCTGAAATTTTTTACTTTTTCCTGCTCCTCTTAGCATGATAAAGAAGATTCAAAGAGAGTGAGATGCCAGCTCCTTTCATTCAGTCAGTAGCTTCAATCATTTCTGGTATATGAATAACATGATGTTTTTCAATGGCAAAAATCAATGAATATTGTAAATGCACAAACAGTAATTTCTCCGCATTGCAAGGTGCAATTCTGAAATTTTTTGCTTTTTCCTGCTCCTCTTAGCATGATAAAGAAGATTCAAAGAGAGTGAGATGCCAGCTCCTTTCATTCAGTCAGTAGCTTCAATCATTTCTGGACGTTTTTCAATGGCAAAAATCAATGAATATTGCAAATGCAAAAACAGTAATTTCTCCGCATTGCAAGGTGCAATTCTGAAATTTTTTGCTTTTTCCTGCTCCTCTTAGCATGATAAACAAGGCTCAAAGAGAGTCAGATGCCAGCTCCTTTCTATCAGTCAGTAGCTTCAATCATTTCTGGACGTTTTTCAATGGCAAAAATCAATGAATATTGTAAATGCACAAACAGTAATTTCTCCGCATTGCAAGGTGCAATTCTGAAATTTTTTGCTTTTACCTGCTCCTCTTAGCATGATAAAGAAGATTCAAAGAGAGTGAGATGCCAGCTCCTTTCATTCAGTCAGTAGCTTCAATCATTTCTGGACGTTTTTCAATGGCAAAAATCAATGAATATTGTAAATGCACAAACAGTAATTTCTCCGCATTGCAAGGTGCAATTCTGAAATTTTTTGCTTTTTCCTGCTCCTCTTAGCATGATAAAGAAGATTCAAAGAGAGTGAGATGCCAGCTCCTTTCATTCAGTCAGTAGCTTCAATCATTTCTGGACGTTTTTCAATGGCAAAAATCAATGAATATTGCAAATGCAAAAACAGTAATTTCTCCGCATTGCAAGGTGCAATTCTGAAATTTTTTACTTTTTCCTGCTCCTCTTAGCATGATAAAGAAGATTCAAAGAGAGTGAGATGCCAGCTCCTTTCATTCAGTCAGTAGCTTCAATCATTTCTGGTATATGAATAACATGATGTTTTTCAATGGCAAAAATCAATGAATATTGTAAATGCACAAACAGTAATTTCTCCGCATTGCAAGGTGCAATTCTGAAATTTTTTGCTTTTTCCTGCTCCTCTTAGCATGATAAAGAAGATTCAAAGAGAGTGAGATGCCAGCTCCTTTCATTCAGTCAGTAGCTTCAATCATTTCTGGACGTTTTTCAATGGCAAAAATCAATGAATATTGCAAATGCAAAAACAGTAATTTCTCCGCATTGCAAGGTGCAATTCTGAAATTTTTTGCTTTTTCCTGCTCCTCTTAGCATGATAAACAAGGCTCAAAGAGAGTCAGATGCCAGCTCTTTTCTATCAGTCAGTAGCTTCAATCATTTCTGGACGTTTTTCAATGGCAAAAATCAATGAATATTGTAAATGCACAAACAGTAATTTCTCCGCATTGCAAGGTGCAATTCTGAAATTTTTTGCTTTTACCTGCTCCTCTTAGCATGATAAAGAAGATTCAAAGAGAGTGAGATGCCAGCTCCTTTCATTCAGTCAGTAGCTTCAATCATTTCTGGACGTTTTTCAATGGCAAAAATCAATGAATATTGTAAATGCACAAACAGTAATTTCTCCGCATTGCAAGGTGCAATTCTGAAATTTTTTGCTTTTTCCTGCTCCTCTTAGCATGATAAAGAAGATTCAAAGAGAGTGAGATGCCAGCTCCTTTCATTCAGTCAGTAGCTTCAAACATTTCTGGTATATGAATAACATGATGTTTTTCAATGGCAAAAATCAATGAATATTGTAAATGCACAAACAGTAATTTCTCCGCATTGCAAGGTGCAATTCTGAAATTTTTTGCTTTTTCCTGCTCCTCTTAGCATGATAAAGAAGATTCAAAGAGAGTGAGATGCCAGCTCCTTTCGTTCAGTCAGTAGCTTCAATCATTTCTGGACGTTTTTCAATGGCAAAAATCATTGAATATTATAAATGCACAAACAGTAATTTCTCCGCATTGCAAGGTGCAATTCTGAAATTTTTTACTTTTTCCTGCTCCTCTTAGCATGATAAAGAAGATTCAAAGAGAGTGAGATGCCAGCTCCTTTCATTCAGTCAGTAGCTTCAATCATTTCTGGTATATGAATAACATGATGTTTTTCAATGGCAAAAATCAATGAATATTGTAAATAAACAAACAGTAATTTCTCCGCATTGCAAGGTGCAATTCTGAAATTTTTTGCTTTTTCCTGCTCCTCTTAGCATGATAAAGAAGATTCAAAGAGAGTGAGATGCCAGCTCCTTTCATTCAGTCAGTAGCTTCAATCATTTCTGGACGTTTTTCAATGGCAAAAATCAATGAATATTGTAAATGCACAAACAGTAATTTCTCCGCATTGCAAGGTGCAATTCTGAAATTTTTTGCTTTTTCCTGCTCCTCTTAGCATGATAAACATGATTCAAAGAGAGTGAGATGCCAGCTCCTTTCATTCAGTCAGTAGCTTCAAACATTTCTGGTATATGAATAACATGATGTTTTTCAATGGCAAAAATCAATGAATATTGTAAATGCACAAACAGTAATTTCTCCGCATTGCAAGGTGCAATTCTGAAATTTTTTGCTTTTTCCTGCTCCTCTTAGCATGATAAAGAAGATTCAAAGAGAGTGAGATGCCAGCTCCTTTCATTCAGTCAGTAGCTTCAAACATTTTTGGTATATGAATAACATGATGTTTTTCAATGGCAAAAATCAATGAATATTGTAAATGCACAAACATTAATTTCTCCGCATTGCAAGGTGCAAGTCTGAAATTTTTTGCTTTTTCCTGCTCCTCTTAGCATGATAAAGAAGATTCAAAGAGAGTGAGATGCCAGCTCCTTTCATTCAGTCAGTAGCTTCAATCATTTCTGGACGTTTTTCAATGGCAAAAATCAATGAATATTGTAAATGCACAAACAGTAATTTCTCCGCATTGCAAGGTGCAATTCTGAAATTTTTTGCTTTTTCCTGCTCCTCTTAGCATGATAAACATGATTCAAAGAGAGTGAGATGCCAGCTCCTTTCATTCAGTCAGTAGCTTCAAACATTTCTGGTATATGAATAACATGATGTTTTTCAATGGCAAAAATCAATGAATATTGTAAATGCACAAACAGTAATTTCTCCGCATTGCAAGGTGCAATTCTGAAATTTTTTGCTTTTTCCTGCTCCTCTTAGCATGATAAAGAAGATTCAAAGAGAGTGAGATGCCAGCTCCTTTCATTCAGTCAGTAGCTTCAAACATTTTTGGTATATGAATAACATGATGTTTTTCAATGGCAAAAATCAATGAATATTGTAAATGCACAAACATTAATTTCTCCGCATTGCAAGGTGCAAGTCTGAAATTTTTTGCTTTTTCCTGCTCCTCTTAGCATGATAAAGAAGATTCAAAGAGAGTGAGATGCCAGCTACTTTCATTCAGTCAGTAGCTTCAATCATTTCTGGACGTTTTTCAATGGTAAAAATCAATGAATATTGTAAATGCACAAACAGTAATTTCTCCACATTGCAAGGTGCAATTCTGAAATTTTTTGCTTTTTCCTGCTCCTCTTAGCATGATAAAGAAGATTCAAAGAGAGTGAGATGCCAGCTCCTTTCATTCAGTCAGTAGCTTCAAACATTTCTGGTATATGAATAACATGATGTTTTTCAATGGCAAAAATCAATGAATATTGTAAATGCACAAACAGTAATTTCTCCGCATTGCAAGGTGCAATTCTGAAATTTTTTGCTTTTTCCTGCTCCTCTTAGCATGATAAAGAAGATTCAAAGAGAGTGAGATGCCAGCTCCTTTCATTCAGTCAGTAGCTTCAAACATTTCTGGTATATGAATAACATGATGTTTTTCAATGGCAAAAATCAATGAATATTGTAAATGCACAAACAGTAATTTCTCCGCATTGCAAGGTGCAAGTCTGAAATTTTTTGCTTTTTCCTGCTCCTCTTAGCATGATAAAGAAGATTCAAAGAGAGTGAGATGCCAGCTACTTTCATTCAGTCAGTAGCTTCAATCATTTCTGGACGTTTTTCAATGGTAAAAATCAATGAATATTGTAAATGCACAAACAGTAATTTCTCCACATTGCAAGGTGCAATTCTGAAATTTTTTGCTTTTTCCTGCTCCTCTTAGCATGATAAAGAAGATTCAAAGAGAGTGAGATGCCAGCTCCTTTCATTCAGTCAGTAGCTTCAAACATTTCTGGAATATGAATAACATGATGTTTTTCAATGGCAAAAATCAATGAATATTGTAAATGCACAAACAGTAATTTCTCCGCATTGCAAGGTGCAATTCTGAAATTTTTTGCTTTTTCCTGCTCCTCTTAGCATGATAAAGAAGATTCAAAGAGAGTGAGATGCCAGCTCCTTTCATTCAGTCAGTAGCTTCAATCATTTCTGGATGTTTTTCAATGGCAAAAATCAATGAATATTGTAAATGCACAAACAGTAATTTCTCCGCATTGCAAGGTGCAATTCTGAAATTTTTTGCTTTTTCCTGCTCCTCTTAGCATGATAAAGAAGATTCAAAGAGAGTGAGATGCCAGCTCCTTTCATTCAGTAAGCAGCTTCAATCATTTCTGGACGTTTTTCAATGGCAAAAATCAATGAATATTGTAAATGCACAAACAGTAATTTCTCCGCATTGCAAGGTGCAATTCTGAAATTTTTTGCTTTTTCCTGCTCCTCTTAGCATGATAAAGAAGATTCAAAGAGAGTGAGATGCCAGCTCCTTTCATTCAGTCAGTAGCTTCAAACATTTCTGGTATATGAATAACATGATGTTTTTCAATGGCAAAAATCAATGAATATTGTAAATGCACAAACAGTAATTTCTCCGCATTGCAAGGTGCAAGTCTGAAATTTTTTGCTTTTTCCTGCTCCTCTTAGCATGATAAAGAAGATTCAAAGAGAGTGAGATGCCAGCTACTTTCATTCAGTCAGTAGCTTCAATCATTTCTGGACGTTTTTCAATGGTAAAAATCAATGAATATTGTAAATGCACAAACAGTAATTTCTCCACATTGCAAGGTGCAATTCTGAAATTTTTTGCTTTTTCCTGCTCCTCTTAGCATGATAAAGAAGATTCAAAGAGAGTGAGATGCCAGCTCCTTTCATTCAGTCAGTAGTTTCAAACATTTCTGGTATATGAATAACATGATGTTTTTCAATGGCAAAAATCAATGAATATTGTAAATGCACAAACAGTAATTTCTCCGCATTGCAAGGTGCAATTCTGAAATTTTTTGCTTTTTCCTGCTCCTCTTAGCATGATAAAGAAGATTCAAAGAGAGTGAGATGCCAGCTCCTTTCATTCAGTCAGTAGCTTCAAACATTTCTGGTATATGAATAACATGAAGTTTTTCAATGGCAAAAATCAATGAATATTGTAAATGCACAAACAGTAATTTCTCCGCATTGCAAGGTGCAATTCTGAAATTTTTTGCTTTTTCCTGCTCCTCTTAGCATGATAAAGAAGATTCAAAGAGAGTGAGATGCCAGCTCCTTTCATTCAGTCAGTAGCTTCAATCATTTCTGGACGTTTTTCAATGGCAAAAATCAATGAATATTGTAAATGCACAAACAGTAATTTCTCCGCATTGCAAGGTGCAATTCTGAAATTTTTTGCTTTTTCCTGCTCCTCTTAGCATGATAAAGAAGATTCAAAGAGAGTGAGATGTCAGCTCCTTTCATTCAGTCAGTAGCTTCAAACATTTCTGGTATATGAATAACATGATGTTTTTCAATGGCAAAAATCAATGAATATTGTAAATGCACAAACAGTAATTTCTCCGCATTGCAAGGTGCAATTCTGAAATTTTTTGCTTTTTCCTGCTCCTCTTAGCATGATAAAGAATATTCAAAGAGAGTGAGATGCCAGTTCCTTTCATTCAGTCAGTAGCTTCAATCATTTCTGGACGTTTTTCAATGGCAAAAATCAATGAATATTGTAAATGCACAAACAGTAATTTCTCCGCATTGCAAGGTGCAATTCTGAAATTTTTTGCTTTTTCCTGCTCTTCTTAGCATGATAAAGAAGATTCAAAGAGAGTGAGATGCCAGCTCCTTTCGTTCAGTCAGTAGCTTCAATCATTTCTGGACGTTTTTCAATGGCAAAAATCATTGAATATTATAAATGCACAAACAGTAATTTCTCCGCATTGCAAGGTGCAATTCTGAAATTTTTTACTTTTTCCTGCTCCTCTTAGCATGATAAAGAAGATTCAAAGAGAGTGAGATGCCAGCTCCTTTCATTCAGTCAGTAGCTTCAATCATTTCTGGTATATGAATAACATGATGTTTTTCAATGGCAAAAATCAATGAATATTGTAAATGCACAAACAATAATTTCTCCGCATTGCAAGGTGCAATTCTGAAATTTTTTGCTTTTTCCTGCTCCTCTTAGCATGATAAAGAAGATTCAAAGAGAGTGAGATGCCAGCTCCTTTCATTCAGTCAGTAGCTTCAATCATTTCTGGACGTTTTTCAATGGCAAAAATCAATGAATATTGTAAATGCACAAACAGTAATTTCTCCGCATTGCAAGGTGCAATTCTGAAATTTTTTGCTTTTTCCTGCTCCTCTTAGCATGATAAACAAGATTCAAAGAGAGTGAGATGCCAGCTCCTTTCATTCAGTCAGTAGCTTCAATCATTTCTGGACGTTTTTCAATGGCAAAAATCAATGAATATTGTAAATGCACAAACAGTAATTTCTCCGCATTGCAAGGTGCAATTCTGAAATTTTTTGCTTTTTCCTGCTCCTCTTAGCATGATAAAGAAGATTCAAAGAGAGTGAGATGCC
The DNA here is from genome assembly GCF_046119375.1 of Phyllobates terribilis. Lineage (NCBI taxonomy): Eukaryota > Metazoa > Chordata > Amphibia > Anura > Dendrobatidae > Phyllobates > Phyllobates terribilis. Next base: position 101,164 of record NW_027365125.1, on the reverse strand, counting down.
AGCTCCTTTCATTCAGTCAGTAGCTTCAAACATTTCTGGTATGTGAATAACATGATGTTTTTCAATGGCAAAAATCAATGAATATTGTAAATGCACAAACAGTAATTTCTCCGCATTGCAAGGTGCAAGTCTGAAATTTTTTGCTTTTTCCTGCTCCTCTTAGCATGATAAAGAAGATTCAAAGAGAGTGAGATGCCAGCTACTTTCATTCAGTCAGTAGCTTCAATCATTTCTGGACGTTTTTCAATGGTAAAAATCAATGAATATTGTAAATGCACAAACAGTAATTTCTCCACATTGCAAGGTGCAATTCTGAAATTTTTTGCTTTTTCCTGCTCCTCTTAGCATGATAAAGAAGATTCAAAGAGAGTGAGATGCCAGCTCCTTTCATTCAGTCAGTAGCTTCAAACATTTCTGGTATATGAATAACATGATGTTTTTCAATGGCAAAAATCAATGAATATTGTAAATGCACAAACAGTAATTTCTCCGCATTGCAAGGTGCAATTCTGAAATTTTTTGCTTTTTCCTGCTCCTCTTAGCATGATAAAGAAGATTCAAAGAGAGTGAGATGCCAGCTCCTTTCATTCAGTCAGTAGCTTCAAACATTTCTGGTATATGAATAACATGATGTTTTTCAATGGCAAAAATCAATGAATATTGTAAATGCACAAACAGTAATTTCTCCGCATTGCAAGGTGCAAGTCTGAAATTTTTTGCTTTTTCCTGCTCCTCTTAGCATGATAAAGAAGATTCAAAGAGAGTGAGATGCCAGCTACTTTCATTCAGTCAGTAGCTTCAATCATTTCTGGACGTTTTTCAATGGTAAAAATCAATGAATATTGTAAATGCACAAACAGTAATTTCTCCACATTGCAAGGTGCAATTCTGAAATTTTTTGCTTTTTCCTGCTCCTCTTAGCATGATAAAGAAGATTCAAAGAGAGTGAGATGCCAGCTCCTTTCATTCAGTCAGTAGCTTCAAACATTTCTGGTATATGAATAACATGATGTTTTTCAATGGCAAAAATCAATGAATATTGTAAATGCACAAACAGTAATTTCTCCGCATTGCAAGGTGCAATTCTGAAATTTTTTGCTTTTTCCTGCTCCTCTTAGCATGATAAAGAAGATTCAAAGAGAGTGAGATGCCAGCTCCTTTCATTCAGTCAGTAGCTTCAATCATTTCTGGATGTTTTTCAATGGCAAAAATCAATGAATATTGTAAATGCACAAACTGTAATTTCTCCGCATTGCAAGGTGCAATTCTGAAATTTTTTGCTTTTTCCTGCTCCTCTTAGCATGATAAAGAAGATTCAAAGAGAGTGAGATGCCAGCTCCTTTCATTCAGTCAGTAGCTTCAATCATTTCTGGACGTTTTTCAATGGCAAAAATCAATGAATATTGTAAATGCACAAACAGTAATTTCTCCGCATTGCAAGGTGCAATTCTGAAATTTTTTGCTTTTTCCTGCTCCTCTTAGCATGATAAAGAAGATTCAAAGAGAGTGAGATGCCAGCTCCTTTCATTCAGTCAGTACCTTCAATCATTTCTGGACGTTTTTCAATGGCAAAAATCAATGAATATTGTAAATGCACAAACAGTAATTTCTCCGCATTGCAAGGTGCAATTCTGAAATTTTTTGCTTTTTCCCGCTCCTCTTAGCATGATAAAGAAGATTCAAAGAGAGTGAGGTGCCAGCTCCTTTCATTCAGTCAGTAGCTTCAAACATTTCTGGTATATGAATAACATGTTTTTCAATGGCAAAAATCAATGAATATTGTAAATGCACAAACAGTAATTTCTCCGCATTGCAAGGTGCAATTCTGAAATTTTTTGCTTTTTCCTGCTCCTCTTAGCATGATAAAGAAGATTCAAAGAGAGTGAGATGCCAGCTCCTTTCATTCAGTCAGTAGCTTCAATCATTTCTGGACGTTTTTCAATGGCAAAAATCAATGAATATTGTAAATGCACAAACAGTAATTTCTCCGCATTGCAAGGTGCAATTCTGAAATTTTTTGCTTTTTCCTGCTCCTCTTAGCATGATAAAGAATATTCAAAGAGAGTGAGATACCAGCTCCTTTCATTCAGTCAGTAGCTTCAATCATTTCTGGACGTTTTTCAATGGCAAAAATCAATGAATATTGTAAATGCACAAACAGTAATTTCTCCGCATTGCAAGGTGCAATTCTGAAATTTTTTGCTTTTTCCTGCTCCTCTTAGCATGATAAAGAAGATTCAAAGAGAGTGAGATGCCAGCTCCTTTCATTCAGTCAGTAGCTTCAAACATTTCTGGTATATGAATAACATGATGTTTTTCAATGGCAAAAATCAAAGAATATTGTAAATGCACAAACAGTAATTTCTCCGCATTGCAAGGTGCAAGTCTTAAATTTTTTGCTTTTTCCTGCTCCTCTTAGCATGATAAAGAAGATTCAAAGAGAGTGAGATGCCAGCTACTTTCATTCAGTCAGTAGCTTCAATCATTTCTGGACGTTTTTCAATGGTAAAAATCAATGAATATTGTAAATGCACAAACAGTAATTTCTCCACATTGCAAGGTGCAATTCTGAAATTTTTTGCTTTTTCCTGCTCCTCTTAGCATGATAAAGAAGATTCAAAGAGAGTGAGATGCCAGCTCCTTTCATTCAGTCAGTAGCTTCAAACATTTCTGGTATATGAATAACATGATGTTTTTCAATGGCAAAAATCAATGAATATTGTAAATGCACAAACAGTAATTTCTCCGCATTGCAAGCTGCAATTCTGAAATTTTTTGCTTTTTCCTGCTCCTCTTAGCATGATAAAGAAGATTCAAAGAGAGTGAGATGCCAGCTCCTTTCATTCAGTCAGTAGCTTCAATCATTTCTGGACGTTTTTCAATGGCAAAAATCAATGAATATTGTAAATGCACAAACAGTAATTTCTCCGCATTGCAAGGTGCAATTCTGAAATTTTTTGCTTTTTCCTGCTCCTCTTAGCATGATAAAGAAGATTCAAAGAGAGTGAGATGTCAGCTCCTTTCATTCAGTCAGTAGCTTCAAACATTTCTGGTATATGAATAACATGATGTTTTTCAATGGCAAAAGTCAATGAATATTGTAAATGCACAAACAGTAATTTCTCCGCATTGCAAGGTGCAATTCTGAAATTTTTTGCTTTTTCCTGCTCCACTTAGCATGATAAAGAAGATTCAAAGAGAGTGAGATGCCAGCTCCTTTCATTCAGTCAGTAGCTTAAATCATTTCTGGACGTTTTTCAATGGCAAAAATCAATGAATATTGTAAATGCACAAACAGTAATTTCTCCGCATTGCAAGGTGCAATTCTGAAATTTTTTGCTTTTACCTGCTCCTCTTAGCATGATAAAGAAGATTCAAGGAGAGTGAGATGCCAGCTCCTTTCATTCAGTCAGTAGCTTCAATCATTTCTGGACGTTTTTCAATGGCAAAAATCAATGAATATTGTAAATGCACAAACAGTAATTTCTCCGCATTGCAAGGTGCAATTCTGAAATTTTTTGCTTTTTCCTGCTCCTCTTAGCATGATAAAGAAGATTCAAAGAGAGTGAGATGCCAGCTCCTTTCATTCAGTCAGTAGCTTCAATCATTTCTGGTATATGAATAACATGATGTTTTTCAATGGCCAAAATCAATGAATATTGTAAATGCACAAACAGTAATTTCTCCGCATTGCAAGGTGCAATTCTGAAATTTTTTGCTTTTTCCTGCTCCTCTTAGCATGATAAAGAAGATTCAAAGAGAGTGAGATGCCAGCTCCTTTCATTCAGTCAGTAGCTTCAATCATTTCTGGACGTTTTTCAATGGCAAAAATCAATGAATATTGTAAATGCACAAACAGTAATTTCTCCGCATTGCAAGGTGCAATTCTGAAATTTTTTGCTTTTTCCTGCTCCTCTTAGCATGATAAACATGATTCAAAGAGAGTGAGATGCCAGCTCCTTTCATTCAGTCAGTAGCTTCAAACATTTCTGGTATATGAATAACATGATGTTTTTCAATGGCAAAAATCAATGAATTTTGTAAATGCACAAACAGTAATTTCTCCGCATTGCAAGATGCAATTCTGAAATTTTTTGCTTTTTCCTGCTCCTCTTAGCATGATAAAGAAGATTCAAAGAGAGTGAGATGCCAGCTCCTTTCATTCAGTCAGTAGCTTCAAACATTTCTGGTATATGAATAACATGATGTTTTTCAATGGCAAAAATCAATGAATATTGTAAATGCACAAACAGTAATTTCTCCGCATTGCAAGGTGCAAGTCTGAAATTTTTTGCTTTTTCCTGCTCCTCTTAGCATGATAAAGAAGATTCAAAGAGAGTGAGATGCCAGCTACTTTCATTCAGTCAGTAGCTTCAATCATTTCTGGACGTTTTTCAATGGTAAAAATCAATGAATATTGTAAATGCACAAACAGTAATTTCTCCACATTGCAAGGTGCAATTCTGAAATTTTTTGCTTTTTCCTGCTCCTCTTAGCATGATAAAGAAGATTCAAAGAGAGTGAGATGCCAGCTCCTTTCATTCAGTCAGTAGCTTCAAACATTTCTGGTATATGAATAACATGATGTTTTTCAATGGCAAAAATCAATGAATATTGTAAATGCACAAACAGTAATTTCTCCGCATTGCAAGGTGCAATTCTGAAATTTTTTGCTTTTTCCTGCTCCTCTTAGCATGATAAAGAAGATTCAAAGAGAGTGAGATGCCAGCTCCTTTCATTCAGTCAGTAGCTTCAAACATTTCTGGTATATGAATAACATGATGTTTTTCAATGGCAAAAATCAATGAATATTGTAAATGCACAAACAGTAATTTCTCCACATTGCAATGTGCAATTCTGAAATTTTTTGCTTTTTCCTGCTCCTCTTAGCATGATAAAGAAGATTCAAAGAGAGTGAGATGCCAGCTCCTTTCATTCAGTCAGTAGCTTCAATCATTTCTGGACGTTTTTCAATGGTAAAAATCAATGAATATTGTAAATGCACAAACAGTAATTTCTCCACATTGCAATGTGCAATTCTGAAATTTTTTGCTTTTTCCTGCTCCTCTTAGCATGATAAAGAAGATTCAAAGAGAGTGAGATGCCAGCTCCTTTCATTCAGTCAGTAGCTTCAATCATTTCTGGACGTTTTTCAATGGCAAAAATCAATGAATATTGCAAATGCACAAACAGTAATTTCTCCGCATTGCAAGGTGCAATTCTGAAATTTTTTGCTTTTTCCTGCTCCTCTTAGCATGATAAACAAGGCTCAAAGAGAGTGAGATGCCAGCTCCTTTCTATCAGTCAGTAGCTTCAATCATTTCTGGACGTTTTTCAATGGCAAAAATCAATGAATATTGTAAATGCACAAACAGTAATTTCTCCGCATTGCAAGGTGCAATTCTGAAATTTTTTGCTTTTACCTGCTCCTCTTAGCATGATAAAGAAGATTCAAAGAGAGTGAGATGCCAGCTCCTTTCATTCAGTCAGTAGCTTCAATCATTTCTGGATGTTTTTCAATGGCAAAAATCAATGAATATTGTAAATGCACAAACAGTAATTTCTCCGCATTGCAAGGTGCAATTCTGAAATTTTTTGCTTTTTCCTGCTCCTCTTAGCATGATAAAGAAGATTCAAAGAGAGTGAGATGCCAGCTCCTTTCATTCAGTCAGTAGCTTCAAACATTTCTGGTATATGAATAACATGATGTTTTTCAATGGCAAAAATCAATGAATATTGTAAATGCACAAACAGTAATTTCTCCGCATTGCAAGGTGCAATTCTGAAATTTTTTGCTTTTTCCTGCTCCTCTTAGCATGATAAAGAAGATTCAAAGAGAGTGAGATGCCAGCTCCTTTCGTTCAGTCAGTAGCTTCAATCATTTCTGGACGTTTTTCAATGGCAAAAATCATTGAATATTATAAATGCACAAACAGTAATTTCTCCGCATTGCAAGGTGCAATTCTGAAATTTTTTACTTTTTCCTGCTCCTCTTAGCATGATAAAGAAGATTCAAAGAGAGTGAGATGCCAGCTCCTTTCATTCAGTCAGTAGCTTCAATCATTTCTGGTATATGAATAACATGATGTTTTTCAATGGCAAAAATCAATGAATATTGTAAATGCACAAACAGTAATTTCTCCGCATTGCAAGGTGCAATTCTGAAATTTTTTGCTTTTTCCTGCTCCTCTTAGCATGATAAACATGATTCAAAGAGAGTGAGATGCCAGCTCCTTTCATTCAGTCAGTAGCTTCAAACATTTCTGGTATATGAATAACATGATGTTTTTCAATGGCAAAAATCAATGAATATTGTAAATGCACAAACAGTAATTTCTCCGCATTGCAAGGTGCAAGTCTGAAATTTTTTGCTTTTTCCTGCTCCTCTTAGCATGATAAAGAAGATTCAAAGAGAGTGAGATGCCAGCTACTTTCATTCAGTCAGTAGCTTCAATCATTTCTGGACGTTTTTCAATGGTAAAAATCAATGAATATTGTAAATGCACAAACAGTAATTTCTCCACATTGCAAGGTGCAATTCTGAAATTTTTTGCTTTTTCCTGCTCCTCTTAGCATGATAAAGAAGATTCAAAGAGAGTGAGATGCCAGCTCCTTTCATTCAGTCAGTAGCTTCAAACATTTCTGGTATATGAATAACATGATGTTTTTCAATGGCAAAAATCAATGAATATTGTAAATGCACAAACAGTAATTTCTCCACATTGCAAGGTGCAATTCTGAAATTTTTTGCTTTTTCCTGCTCCTCTTAGCATGATAAAGAAGATTCAAAGAGAGTGAGATGCCAGCTCCTTTCATTCAGTCAGTAGCTTCAATCATTTCTGGATGTTTTTCAATGGCAAAAATCAATGAATATTGTAAATGCACAAACTGTAATTTCTCCGCATTGCAAGGTGCAATTCTGAAATTTTTTGCTTTTTCCTGCTCCTCTTAGCATGATAAAGAAGATTCAAAGAGAGTGAGATGCCAGCTCCTTTCATTCAGTCAGTAGCTTCAATCATTTCTGGACGTTTTTCAATGGCAAAAATCAATGAATATTGTAAATGCACAAACAGTAATTTCTCCGCATTGCAAGGTGCAATTCTGAAATTTTTTGCTTTTTCCTGCTCCTCTTAGCATGATAAAGAAGATTCAAAGAGAGTGAGATGCCAGCTCCTTTCATTCAGTCAGTACCTTCAATCATTTCTGGACGTTTTTCAATGGCAAAAATCAATGAATATTGTAAATGCACAAACAGTAATTTCTCCGCATTGCAAGGTGCAATTCTGAAATTTTTTGCTTTTTCCCGCTCCTCTTAGCATGATAAAGAAGATTCAAAGAGAGTGAGGTGCCAGCTCCTTTCATTCAGTCAGTAGCTTCAAACATTTCTGGTATATGAATAACATGTTTTTCAATGGCAAAAATCAATGAATATTGTAAATGCACAAACAGTAATTTCTCCGCATTGCAAGGTGCAATTCTGAAATTTTTTGCTTTTTCCTGCTCCTCTTAGCATGATAAAGAAGATTCAAAGAGAGTGAGATGCCAGCTCCTTTCATTCAGTCAGTAGCTTCAATCATTTCTGGACGTTTTTCAATGGCAAAAATCAATGAATATTGTAAATGCACAAACAGTAATTTCTCCGCATTGCAAGGTGCAATTCTGAAATTTTTTGCTTTTTCCTGCTCCTCTTAGCATGATAAAGAAGATTCAAAGAGAGTGAGATGCCAGCTCCTTTCATTCAGTCAGTAGCTTCAAACATTTCTGGTATATGAATAACATGATGTTTTTCAATGGCAAAAATCAATGAATATTGTAAATGCACAAACAGTAATTTCTCCGCATTGCAAGGTGCAAGTCTGAAATTTTTTGCTTTTTCCTGCTCCTCTTAGCATGATAAAGAAGATTCAAAGAGAGTGAGATGCCAGCTACTTTCATTCAGTCAGTAGCTTCAATCATTTCTGGACGTTTTTCAATGGTAAAAATCAATGAATATTGTAAATGCACAAACAGTAATTTCTCCACATTGCAAGGTGCAATTCTGAAATTTTTTGCTTTTTCCTGCTCCTCTTAGCATGATAAAGAAGATTCAAAGAGAGTGAGATGCCAGCTCCTTTCATTCAGTCAGTAGTTTCAAACATTTCTGGTATATGAATAACATGATGTTTTTCAATGGCAAAAATCAATGAATATTGTAAATGCACAAACAGTAATTTCTCCGCATTGCAAGGTGCAATTCTGAAATTTTTTGCTTTTTCCTGCTCCTCTTAGCATGATAAAGAAGATTCAAAGAGAATGAGATGCCAGCTCCTTTCATTCAGTCAGTAGCTTCAAACATTTCTGGTATATGAATAACATGAAGTTTTTCAATGGCAAAAATCAATGAATATTGTAAATGCACAAACAGTAATTTCTCCGCATTGCAAGGTGCAATTCTGAAATTTTTTGCTTTTTCCTGCTCCTCTTAGCATGATAAAGAAGATTCAAAGAGAGTGAGATGCCAGCTCCTTTCATTCAGTCAGTAGCTTCAATCATTTCTGGACGTTTTTCAAAGGCAAAAATCAATGAATATTGTAAATGCACAAACAGTAATTTCTCCGCATTGCAAGGTGCAATTCTGAAATTTTTTGCTTTTTCCTGCTCCTCTTAGCATGATAAAGAAGATTCAAAGAGAGTGAGATGTCAGCTCCTTTCATTCAGTCAGTAGCTTCAAACATTTCTGGTATATGAATAACATGATGTTTTTCAATGGCAAAAATCAATGAATATTGTAAATGCACAAACAGTAATTTCTCCGCATTGCAAGGTGCAATTCTGAAATTTTTTGCTTTTTCCTGCTCCTCTTAGCATGATAAAGAAGATTCAAAGAGAGTGAGATGCCAGTTCCTTTCATTCAGTCAGTAGCCTCAATCATTTCTGGACATTTTTCAATGGCAAAAATCAATGAATATTGTAAATGCACAAACAGTAATTTCTCCGCATTGCAAGGTGCAATTCTGAAATTTTTTGCTTTTTCCTGCTCCTCTTAGCATGATAAAGAAGATTCAAAGAGAGTGAGATGCCAGCTCCTTTCGTTCAGTCAGTAGCTTCAATCATTTCTGGACGTTTTTCAATGGCAAAAATCATTGAATATTATAAATGCACAAACAGTAATTTCTCCGCATTGCAAGGTGCAATTCTGAAATTTTTTACTTTTTCCTGCTCCTCTTAGCATGATAAAGAAGATTCAAAGAGAGTGAGATGCCAGCTCCTTTCATTCAGTCAGTAGCTTCAATCATTTCTGGTATATGAATAACATGATGTTTTTCAATGGCAAAAATCAATGAATATTGTAAATGCACAAACAGTAATTTCTCCGCATTGCAAGGTGCAATTCTGAAATTTTTTGCTTTTTCCTGCTCCTCTTAGCATGATAAACAAGATTCAAAGAGAGTGAGATGCCAGCTCCTTTCATTCAGTCAGTACCTTCAATCATTTCTGGACGTTTTTCAATGGCAAAAATCAATGAATATTGTAAATGCACAAACAGTAATTTCTCCGCATTGCAAGGTGCAATTCTGAAATTTTTTGCTTTTTCCTGCTCCTCTTAGCATGATAAAGAAGATTCAAAGAGAGTGAGATGCCAGCTCCTTTCATTCAGTCAGTAGCTTCAAACATTTCTGGTATATGAATAACATGATGTTTTTCAATGGCAAAAATCAATGAATATTGTAAATGCACAAACAGTAATTTCTCCGCATTGCATGGTGCAAGTCTGAAATTTTTTGCTTTTTCCTGCTCCTCTTAGCATGATAAAGAAGATTCAAAGAGAGTGAGATGCCAGCTACTTTCATTCAGTCAGTAGCTTCAATCATTTCTGGATGTTTTTCAATGGTAAAAATCAATGAATATTGTAAATGCACAAACAGTAATTTCTCCACATTGCAAGGTGCAATTCTGAAATTTTTTGCTTTTTCCTGCTCCTCTTAGCATGATAAAGAAGATTCAAAGAGAGTGAGATGCCAGCTCCTTTCATTCAGTCAGTAGCTTCAAACATTTCTGGTATATGAATAACATGATGTTTTTCAATGGCAAAAATCAATGAATATTGTAAATGCACAAACAGTAATTTCTCCGCATTGCAAGGTGCAATTCTGAAATTTTTTGCTTTTTCCTGCTCCTCTTAGCATGATAAAGAAGATTCAAAGAGAGTGAGATGCCAGCTCCTTTCATTCAGTCAGTAGCTTCAATCATTTCTGGACGTTTTTCAATGGCAAAAATCAATGAATATTGTAAATGCACAAACAGTAATTTCTCCGCATTGCAAGGTGCAATTCTGAAATTTTTTGCTTTTTCCTGCTCCTCTTAGCATGATAAAGAAGATTCAAAGAGAGTGAGATGCCAGCTCCTTTCATTCAGTCAGTACCTTCAATCATTTCTGGACGTTTTTCAATGGCAAAAATCAATGAATATTGTAAATGCACAAACAGTAATTTCTCCGCATTGCAAGGTGCAATTCTGAAATTTTTTGCTTTTTCCCGCTCCTCTTAGCATGATAAAGAAGATTCAAAGAGAGTGAGGTGCCAGCTCCTTTCATTCAGTCAGTAGCTTCAAACATTTCTGGTATATGAATAACATGTTTTTCAATGGCAAAAATCAATGAATATTGTAAATGCACAAACAGTAATTTCTCCGCATTGCAAGGTGCAATTCTGAAATTTTTTGCTTTTTCCTGCTCCTCTTAGCATGATAAAGAAGATTCAAAGAGAGTGAGATGCCAGCTCCTTTCATTCAGTCAGTAGCTTCAATCATTTCTGGACGTTTTTCAATGGCAAAAATCAATGAATATTGTAAATGCACAAACAGTAATTTCTCCGCATTGCAAGGTGCAATTCTGAAATTTTTTGCTTTTTCCTGCTCCTCTTAGCATGATAAAGAAGATTCAAAGAGAGTGAGATGCCAGCTCCTTTCATTCAGTCAGTAGCTTCAAACATTTCTGGTATATGAATAACATGATGTTTTTCAATGGCAAAAATCAATGAATATTGTAAATGCACAAACAGTAATTTCTCCGCATTGCAAGGTGCAAGTCTGAAATTTTTTGCTTTTTCCTGCTCCTCTTAGCATGATAAAGAAGATTCAAAGAGAGTGAGATGCCAGCTACTTTCATTCAGTCAGTAGCTTCAATCATTTCTGGACGTTTTTCAATGGTAAAAATCAATGAATATTGTAAATGCACAAACAGTAATTTCTCCACATTGCAAGGTGCAATTCTGAAATTTTTTGCTTTTTCCTGCTCCTCTTAGCATGATAAAGAAGATTCAAAGAGAGTGAGATGCCAGCTCCTTTCATTCAGTCAGTAGTTTCAAACATTTCTGGTATATGAATAACATGATGTTTTTCAATGGCAAAAATCAATGAATATTGTAAATGCACAAACAGTAATTTCTCCGCATTGCAAGGTGCAATTCTGAAATTTTTTGCTTTTTCCTGCTCCTCTTAGCATGATAAAGAAGATTCAAAGAGAGTGAGATGCCAGCTCCTTTCATTCAGTCAGTAGCTTCAAACATTTCTGGTATATGAATAACATGAAGTTTTTCAATGGCAAAAATCAATGAATATTGTAAATGCACAAACAGTAATTTCTCCGCATTGCAAGGTGCAATTCTGAAATTTTTTGCTTTTTCCTGCTCCTCTTAGCATGATAAAGAAGATTCAAAGAGAGTGAGATGCCAGCTCCTTTCATTCAGTCAGTAGCTTCAATCATTTCTGGACGTTTTTCAATGGCAAAAATCAATGAATATTGTAAATGCACAAACAGTAATTTCTCCGCATTGCAAGGTGCAATTCTGAAATTTTTTGCTTTTTCCTGCTCCTCTTAGCATGATAAAGAAGATTCAAAGAGAGTGAGATGTCAGCTCCTTTCATTCAGTCAGTAGCTTCAAACATTTCTGGTATATGAATAACATGATGTTTTTCAATGGCAAAAATCAATGAATATTGTAAATGCACAAACAGTAATTTCTCCGCATTGCAAGGTGCAATTCTGAAATTTTTTGCTTTTTCCTGCTCCTCTTAGCATGATAAAGAAGATTCAAAGAGAGTGAGATGCCAGTTCCTTTCATTCAGTCAGTAGCCTCAATCATTTCTGGACATTTTTCAATGGCAAAAATCAATGAATATTGTAAATGCACAAACAGTAATTTCTCCGCATTGCAAGGTGCAATTCTGAAATTTTTTGCTTTTTCCTGCTCCTCTTAGCATGATAAAGAAGATTCAAAGAGAGTGAGATGCCAGCTCCTTTCGTTCAGTCAGTAGCTTCAATCATTTCTGGACGTTTTTCAATGGCAAGAATCATTGAATATTATAAATGCACAAACAGTAATTTCTCCGCATTGCAAGGTGCAATTCTGAAATTTTTTACTTTTTCCTGCTCCTCTTAGCATGATAAAGAAGATTCAAAGAGAGTGAGATGCCAGCTCCTTTCATTCAGTCAGTAGCTTCAATCATTTCTGGTATATGAATAACATGATGTTTTTCAATGGCAAAAATCAATGAATATTGTAAATGCACAAACAGTAATTTCTCCGCATTGCAAGGTGCAATTCTGAAATTTTTTGCTTTTTCCTGCTCCTCTTAGCATGATAAACAAGATTCAAAGAGAGTGAGATGCCAGCTCCTTTCATTCAGTCAGTACCTTCAATCATTTCTGGACGTTTTTCAATGGCAAAAATCAATGAATATTGTAAATGCACAAACAGTAATTTCTCCGCATTGCAAGGTGCAATTCTGAAATTTTTTGCTTTTTCCTGCTCCTCTTAGCATGATAAAGAAGATTCAAAGAGAGTGAGATGCCAGCTCCTTTCATTCAGTCAGTAGCTTCAAACATTTCTGGTATATGAATAACATGATGTTTTTCAATGGCAAAAATCAATGAATATTGTAAATGCACAAACAGTAATTTCTCCGCATTGCAAGGTGCAAGTCTGAAATTTTTTGCTTTTTCCTGCTCCTCTTAGCATGATAAAGAAGATTCAAAGAGAGTGAGATGCCAGCTACTTTCATTCAGTCAGTAGCTTCAATCATTTCTGGACGTTTTTCAATGGTAAAAATCAATGAATATTGTAAATGCACAAACAGTAATTTCTCCACATTGCAAGGTGCAATTCTGAAATTTTTTGCTTTTTCCTGCTCCTCTTAGCATGATAAAGAAGATTCAAAGAGAGTGAGATGCCAGCTCCTTTCATTCAGTCAGTAGCTTCAAACATTTCTGGTATATGAATAACATGATGTTTTTCAATGGCAAAAATCAATGAATATTGTAAATGCACAAACAGTAATTTCTCCGCATTGCAAGGTGCAATTCTGAAATTTTTTGCTTTTTCCTGCTCCTCTTAGCATGATAAAGAAGATTCAAAGAGAGTGAGATGCCAGCTCCTTTCATTCAGTCAGTAGCTTCAATCATTTCTGGACGTTTTTCAATGGCAAAAATCAATGAATATTGTAAATGCACAAACAGTAATTTCTCCGCATTGCAAGGTGCAATTCTGAAATTTTTTGCTTTTTCCTGCTCCTCTTAGCATGATAAAGAAGATTCAAAGAGAGTGAGATGCCAGCTCCTTTCATTCAGTCAGTACCTTCAATCATTTCTGGACGTTTTTCAATGGCAAAAATCAATGAATATTGTAAATGCACAAACAGTAATTTCTCCGCATTGCAAGGTGCAATTCTGAAATTTTTTGCTTTTTCCCGCTCCTCTTAGCATGATAAAGAAGATTCAAAGAGAGTGAGGTGCCAGCTCCTTTCATTCAGTCAGTAGCTTCAAACATTTCTGGTATATGAATAACATGTTTTTCAATGGCAAAAATCAATGAATATTGTAAATGCACAAACAGTAATTTCTCCGCATTGCAAGGTGCAATTCTGAAATTTTTTGCTTTTTCCTGCTCCTCTTAGCATGATAAAGAAGATTCAAAGAGAGTGAGATGCCAGCTCCTTTCATTCAGTCAGTAGCTTCAATCATTTCTGGACGTTTTTCAATGGCAAAAATCAATGAATATTGTAAATGCACAAACAGTAATTTCTCCGCATTGCAAGGTGCAATTCTGAAATTTTTTGCTTTTTCCTGCTCCTCTTAGCATGATAAAGAAGATTCAAAGAGAGTGAGATGCCAGCTCCTTTCATTCAGTCAGTAGCTTCAAACATTTCTGGTATATGAATAACATGATGTTTTTCAATGGCAAAAATCAATGAATATTGTAAATGCACAAACAGTAATTTCTCCGCATTGCAAGGTGCAAGTCTGAAATTTTTTGCTTTTTCCTGCTCCTCTTAGCATGATAAAGAAGATTCAAAGAGAGTGAGATGCCAGCTACTTTCATTCAGTCAGTAGCTTCAATCATTTCTGGACGTTTTTCAATGGTAAAAATCAATGAATATTGTAAATGCACAAACAGTAATTTCTCCACATTGCAAGGTGCAATTCTGAAATTTTTTGCTTTTTCCTGCTCCTCTTAGCATGATAAAGAAGATTCAAAGAGAGTGAGATGCCAGCTCCTTTCATTCAGTCAGTAGTTTCAAACATTTCTGGTATATGAATAACATGATGTTTTTCAATGGCAAAAATCAATGAATATTGTAAATGCACAAACAGTAATTTCTCCGCATTGCAAGGTGCAATTCTGAAATTTTTTGCTTTTTCCTGCTCCTCTTAGCATGATAAAGAAGATTCAAAGAGAGTGAGATGCCAGCTCCTTTCATTCAGTCAGTAGCTTCAAACATTTCTGGTATATGAATAACATGAAGTTTTTCAATGGCAAAAATCAATGAATATTGTAAATGCACAAACAGTAATTTCTCCGCATTGCAAGGTGCAATTCTGAAATTTTTTGCTTTTTCCTGCTCCTCTTAGCATGATAAAGAAGATTCAAAGAGAGTGAGATGCCAGCTCCTTTCATTCAGTCAGTAGCTTCAATCATTTCTGGACGTTTTTCAATGGCAAAAATCAATGAATATTGTAAATGCACAAACAGTAATTTCTCCGCATTGCAAGGTGCAATTCTGAAATTTTTTGCTTTTTCCTGCTCCTCTTAGCATGATAAAGAAGATTCAAAGAGAGTGAGATGTCAGCTCCTTTCATTCAGTCAGTAGCTTCAAACATTTCTGGTATATGAATAACATGATGTTTTTCAATGGCAAAAATCAATGAATATTGTAAATGCACAAACAGTAATTTCTCCGCATTGCAAGGTGCAATTCTGAAATTTTTTGCTTTTTCCTGCTCCTCTTAGCATGATAAAGAAGATTCAAAGAGAGTGAGATGCCAGTTCCTTTCATTCAGTCAGTAGCCTCAATCATTTCTGGACATTTTTCAATGGCAAAAATCAATGAATATTGTAAATGCACAAACAGTAATTTCTCCGCATTGCAAGGTGCAATTCTGAAATTTTTTGCTTTTTCCTGCTCCTCTTAGCATGATAAAGAAGATTCAAAGAGAGTGAGATGCCAGCTCCTTTCGTTCAGTCAGTAGCTTCAATCATTTCTGGACGTTTTTCAATGGCAAGAATCATTGAATATTATAAATGCACAAACAGTAATTTCTCCGCATTGCAAGGTGCAATTCTGAAATTTTTTACTTTTTCCTGCTCCTCTTAGCATGATAAAGAAGATTCAAAGAGAGTGAGATGCCAGCTCCTTTCATTCAGTCAGTAGCTTCAATCATTTCTGGTATATGAATAACATGATGTTTTTCAATGGCAAAAATCAATGAATATTGTAAATGCACAAACAGTAATTTCTCCGCATTGCAAGGTGCAATTCTGAAATTTTTTGCTTTTTCCTGCTCCTCTTAGCATGATAAACAAGATTCAAAGAGAGTGAGATGCCAGCTCCTTTCATTCAGTCAGTACCTTCAATCATTTCTGGACGTTTTTCAATGGCAAAAATCAATGAATATTGTAAATGCACAAACAGTAATTTCTCCGCATTGCAAGGTGCAATTCTGAAATTTTTTGCTTTTTCCTGCTCCTCTTAGCATGATAAAGAAGATTCAAAGAGAGTGAGATGCCAGCTCCTTTCATTCAGTCAGTAGCTTCAAACATTTCTGGTATATGAATAACATGATGTTTTTCAATGGCAAAAATCAATGAATATTGTAAATGCACAAACAGTAATTTCTCCGCATTGCAAGGTGCAAGTCTGAAATTTTTTGCTTTTTCCTGCTCCTCTTAGCATGATAAAGAAGATTCAAAGAGAGTGAGATGCCAGCTACTTTCATTCAGTCAGTAGCTTCAATCATTTCTGGACGTTTTTCAATGGTAAAAATCAATGAATATTGTAAATGCACAAACAGTAATTTCTCCACATTGCAAGGTGCAATTCTGAAATTTTTTGCTTTTTCCTGCTCCTCTTAGCATGATAAAGAAGATTCAAAGAGAGTGAGATGCCAGCTCCTTTCATTCAGTCAGTAGCTTCAAACATTTCTGGTATATGAATAACATGATGTTTTTCAATGGCAAAAATCAATGAATATTGTAAATGCACAAACAGTAATTTCTCCGCATTGCAAGGTGCAATTCTGAAATTTTTTGCTTTTTCCTGCTCCTCTTAACATGATAAAGAATATTCAAAGAGAGTGAGATGCCAGCTCCTTTCATTCAGTCAGTAGCTTCAATCATTTCTGGATGTTTTTCAATGGCAAAAATCAATGAATATTGTAAATGCACAAACAGTAACTTCTCCGCATTGCAAGGTGCAAGTCTGAAATTTTTTGCTTTTTCCTGCTCCTCTTAGCATGATAAAGAAGATTCAAAGATTGTGAGATGCCAGCTACTTTCATTCAGTCAGTAGCTTCAATCATTTCTGGACGTTTTTCAATGGTAAAAATCAATGAATATTGTAAATGCACAAACAGTAATTTCTCCACATTGCAAGGTGCAATTCTGAAATTTTTTTCTTTTTCCTGCTCCTCTTAGCATGATAAAGAAGATTCAAAGAGAGTGAGATGCCAGCTCCTTTCATTCAGTCAGTAGCTTCAAACATTTCTGGTATATGAATAACATGATGTTTTTCAATGGCAAAAATCAATGAATATTGTAAATGCACAAACAGTAATTTCTCCGCATTGCAAGGTGCAATTCTGAAATTTTTTGCTTTTTCCTGCTCCTCTTAGCATGATAAAGAAGATTCAAAGAGAGTGAGATGCCAGCTCCTTTCATTCAGTCAGTAGCTTCAAACATTTCTGGTATATGAATAACATGATGTTTTTCAATGGCAAAAATCAATGAATATTGTAAATGCACAAACAGTAATTTCTCCGCATTGCAAGGTGCAATTCTGAAATTTTTTGCTTTTTCCTGCTCCTCTTAGCATGATAAAGAAGATTCAAAGAGAGTGAGATGCCAGCTCCTTTCATTCAGTCAGTAGCTTCAATCATTTCTGGACGTTTTCCAATGGCAAAAATCAATGAATATTGTAAATGCACAAACAGTAATTTCTCCGCATTGCAAGGTGCAATTCTGAAATTTTTTGCTTTTTCCTGCTCCTCTTAGCATGATAAAGAAGATTCAAAGAGAGTGAGATGTCAGCTCCTTTCATTCAGTCAGTAGCTTCAAACATTTCTGGTATATGAATAACATGATGTTTTTCAATGGCAAAAATCAATGAATATTGTAAATGCACAAACAGTAATTTATCCGCATTGCAAGGTGCAATTCTGAAATTTTTTGCTTTTTCCTGCTCCTCTTAGCATGATAAAGAAGATTCAAAGAGAGTGAGATGCCAGCTCCTTTCATTCAGTCAGTAGCTTCAATCATTTCTGGACGTTTTTCAATGGCAAAAATCAATGAATATTGTAAATGCACAAACAGTAATTTCTCCGCATTGCAAGGTGCAATTCTGAAATTTTTTGCTTTTTCCTGCTCCTCTTAGCATGATAAAGAAGATTCAAAGAGAGTGAGATGCCAGCTCCTTTCATTCAGTCAGTAGCTTAAATCATTTCTGGTATATGAATAACATGATGTTTTTCAATGGCAAAAATCAATGAATATTGTAAATGCACAAACAGTAATTTCTCCGCATTGCAAGGTGCAATTCTGAAATTTTTTGCTTTTTCCTGCTCCTCTTAGCATGATAAAGAAGATTCAAAGAGAGTGAGATGCCAGCTCCTTTCATTCAGTCAGTAGCTTCAATCATTTCTGGACGTTTTTCAATGGCAAAAATCAATGAATATTGTAAATGCACAAACAGTAATTTCTCCGCATTGCAAGGTGCAATTCTGAAATTTTATGCTTTTTCCTGCTCCTCTTAGCATGATAAACAAGATTCAAAGAGAGTGAGATGCCAACTCCTTTCATTCAGTCAGTAGCTTCAATCATTTCTGGACGTTTTTCAATGGCAAAAATCAATGAATATTGTAAATGCACAAACAGTAATTTCTCCGCATTGCAAGGTGCAATTCTGAAATTTTTTGCTTTTTCCTGCTCCTCTTAGCATGATAAAGAAGATTCAAAGAGAGTGAGATGCCAGCTCCTTTCATTCAGTCAGTAGCTTCAATCATTTCTGGACGTTTTTCAATGGCAAAAATCAATGAATATTGTAAATGCACAAACAGTAATTTCTCCGCATTGCAAGGTGCAATTCTGAAATTTTTTGCTTTTTCCTGCTCCTCTTAGCATGATAAAGAAGATTCAAAGAGAGTGAGATGCCAGCTCCTTTCATTCAGTCAGTAGCTTCAATCATTTCTGGACGTTTTTCAATGGCAAAAATCAATGAATATTGTAAATGCACAAACAGTAATTTCTCCGCATTGCAAGGTGCAATTCTGAAATTTTTTGCTTTTTCCTGCTCCTCTTAGCATGATAAAGAAGATTCAAAGAGAGTGAGATGCCAGCTCCTTTCATTCAGTCAGTAGCTTCAATCATTTCTGGTATATGAATAACATGATGTTTTTCAATGGCAAAAATCAATGAATATTGTAAATGCACAAACAGTAATTTCTCCGCATTGCAAGGTGCAATTCTGAAATTTTTTGCTTTTTCCTGCTCCTCTTAGCATGATAAAGAAGATTCAAAGAGAGTGAGATGCCAGCTCCTTTCATTCAGTCAGTAGCTTCAATCATTTCTGGACGTTTTTCAATGGCAAAAATCAATGAATATTGTAAATGCACAAACAGTAATTTCTCCGCATTGCAAGGTGCAATTCTGAAATTTTATGCTTTTTCCTGCTCCTCTTAGCATGATAAACAAGATTCAAAGAGAGTGAGATGCCAACTCCTTTCATTCAGTCAGTAGCTTCAATCATTTCTGGACGTTTTTCAATGGCAAAAATCAATGAATATTGTAAATGCACAAACAGTAATTTCTCCGCATTGCAAGGTGCAATTCTGAAATTTTTTGCTTTTTCCTGCTCCTCTTAGCATGATAAAGAAGATTCAAAGAGAGTGAGATGCCAGCTCCTTTCATTCAGTCAGTAGCTTCAATCATTTCTGGACGTTTTTCAATGGCAAAAATCAATGAATATTGTAAATGCACAAACAGTAATTTCTCCGCATTGCAAGGTGCAATTCTGAAATTTTTTGCTTTTTCCTGCTCCTCTTAGCATGATAAACAAGATTCAAAGAGAGTGAGATGCCAGCTCCTTTCATTCAGTCAGTAGCTTCAATCATTTCTGGACGTTTTTCAATGGCAAAAATCAATGAATATTGTAAATGCACAAACAGTAATTTCTCCGCATTGCAAGGTGCAATTCTGAAATTTTTTGCTTTTTCCTGCTCCTCTTAGCATGATAAAGAAGATTCAAAGAGAGTGAGATGCCAGCTCCTTTCATTCAGTCAGTAGCTTCAAACATTTCTGGTATATGAATAACATGATGTTTTTTAATGGCAAAAATCAATGAATATTGTAAATGCACAAACAGTAATTTCTCCGCATTGCAAGGTGCAAGTCTGAAATTTTTTGCTTTTTCCTGCTCCTCTTAGCATGATAAAGAAGATTCAAAGAGAGTGAGATGCCAGCTACTTTCATTCAGTCAGTAGCTTCAATCATTTCTGGACGTTTTTCAATGGTAAAAATCAATGAATATTGTAAATGCACAAACAGTAATTTCTCCACATTGCAAGGTGCAATTCTGAAATTTTTTGCTTTTTCCTGCTACTCTTAGCATGATAAAGAAGATTCAAAGAGAGTGAGATGCCAGCTCCTTTCATTCAGTCAGTAGCTTCAAACATTTCTGGTATATGAATAACATGATGTTTTTCAATGGCAAAAATCAATGAATATTGTAAATGCACAAACAGTAATTTCTCCGCATTGCAAGGTGCAATTCTGAAATTTTTTGCTTTTTCCTGCTCCTCTTAGCATGATAAAGAAGACTCAAAGAGAGTGAGATGCCAGCTCCTTTAATTCAGTCAGTAGCTTAAAACATTTCTGGTATATGAATAACATGATGTTTTTCAATGGCAAAAATCAATGAATATTGTAAATGCACAAACAGTAATTTCTCCGCATTGCAAGGTGCAATTCTGAAATTTTTTGCTTTTTCCTGCTCCTCTTAGCATGATAAAGAATATTCAAAGAGAGTGAGATGCCAGCTCCTTTCCTTCAGTCAGTAGCTTCAATCATTTCTGGATGTTTTTCAATGGCAAAAATCAATGAATATTGTAAATGCACAAAGAGTAACTTCTCCGCATTGCAAGGTGCAAGTCTGAAATTTTTTGCTTTTTCCTGCTCCTCTTAGCATGATAAAGAAGATTCAAAGAGAGTGAGATGCCAGCTACTTTCATTCAGTCAGTAGCTTCAATCATTTCTGGACGTTTTTCAATGGTAAAAATCAATGAATATTGTAAATGCACAAACAGTAATTTCTCCACATTGCAAGGTGCAATTCTGAAATTTTTTGCTTTTTCCTGCTCCTCTTAGCATGATAAAGAAGATTCAAAGAGAGTGAGATGCCAGCTCCTTTCATTCAGTCAGTAGCTTCAAACATTTCTGGTATATGAATAACATGATGTTTTTCAATGGCAAAAATCAATGAATATTGTAAATGCACAAACAGTAATTTCTCCGCATTGCAAGGTGCAATTCTGAAATTTTTTGCTTTTTCCTGCTCCTCTTAGCATGATAAAGAAGATTCAAAGAGAGTGAGATGCGAGCTCCTTTCATTCAGTCAGTAGCTTCAATCATTTCTGGACGTTTTTCAATGGCAAAAATCAATGAATATTGTAAATGCACAAACAGTAATTTCTCCGCATTGCAAGGTGCAATTCTGAAATTTTTTGCTTTTTCCTGCTCCTCTTAGCATGATAAAGAAGATTCAAAGAGAGTGAGATGTCAGCTCCTTTCATTCAGTCAGTAGCTTCAAACATTTCTGGTATATGAATAACATGATGTTTTTCAATGGCAAAAATCAATGAATATTGTAAATGCACAAACAGTAATTTCTCCGCATTGCAAGGTGCAATTCTGAAATTTTTTGCTTTTTCCTGCTCCTCTTAGCATGATAAAGAAGATTCAAAGAGAGTGAGATGCCAGCTCCTTTCATTCAGTCAGTAGCTTCAATCATTTCTGGACATTTTTCAATGGCAAAAATCAATGAATATTGTAAATGCACAAACAGTAATTTCTCCGCATTGCAAGGTGCAATTCTGAAATTTTTTGCTTTTTCTGCTCCTCTTAGCATGATAAAGAAGATTCAAAGAGAGTGAGATGCCAGCTCCTTTCATTCAGTCAGTAGCTTCAATCATTTCTGGTATATGAATAACATGATGTTTTTCAATGGCAAAAATCAATGAATATTGTAAATGCACAAACAGTAATTTCTCCGCATTGCAAGGTGCAATTCTGAAATTTTTTGCTTTTTCCTGCTCCTCTTAGCATGATAAAGAAGATTCAAAGAGAGTGAGATGCCAGCTCCTTTCATTCAGTCAGTAGCTTCAATCATTTCTGGACGTTTTTCAATGGCAAAAATCAATGAATATTGTAAATGCACAAACAGTAATTTCTCCGCATTGCAAGGTGCAATTCTGAAATTTTTTGCTTTTTCCTGCTCCTCTTAGCATGATAAACAAGATTCAAAGAGAGTGAGATGCCAGCTCCTTTCATTCAGTCAGTAGCTTCAATCATTTCTGGACGTTTTTCAATGGCAAAAATCAATGAATATTGTAAATGCACAAACAGTAATTTCTCCGCATTGCAAGGTGCAATTCTGAAATTTTTTGCTTTTTCCTGCTCCTCTTAGCATGATAAAGAAGATTCAAAGAGAGTGAGATGCCAGCTCCTTTCATTCAGTCAGTAGCTTCAAACATTTCTGGTATATGAATAACATGATGTTTTTCAATGGCAAAAATCAATGAATATTGTAAATGCACAAACAGTAATTTCTCCGCATTGCAAGGTGCAAGTCTGAAATTTTTTGCTTTTTCCTGCTCCTCTTAGCATGATAAAGAAGATTCAAGGAGAGTGAGATGCCAGCTACTTTCATTCAGTCAGTAGCTTCAATCATTTCTGGACGTTTTTCAATGGTAAAAATCAATGAATATTGTAAATGCACAAACAGTAATTTCTCCACATTGCAAGGTGCAATTCTGAAATTTTTTGCTTTTTCCTGCTCCTCTTAGCATGATAAAGAAGATTCAAAGAGAGTGAGATGCCAGCTCCTTTCATTCAGTCAGTAGCTTCAATCATTTCTGGACGTTTTTCAATGGCAAAAATCAATGAATATTGTAAATGCACAAACAGTAATTTCTCCGCATTGCAAGGTGCAATTCTGAAATTTTATGCTTTTTCCTGCTCCTCTTAGCATGATAAACAAGATTCAAAGAGAGTGAGATGCCAACTCCTTTCATTCAGTCAGTAGCTTCAATCATTTCTGGACGTTTTTCAATGGCAAAAATCAATGAATATTGTAAATGCACAAACAGTAATTTCTCCGCATTGCAAGGTGCAATTCTGAAATTTTTTGCTTTTTCCTGCTCCTCTTAGCATGATAAAGAAGATTCAAAGAGAGTGAGATGCCAGCTCCTTTCATTCAGTCAGTAGCTTCAATCATTTCTGGACGTTTTTCAATGGCAAAAATCAATGAATATTGTAAATGCACAAACAGTAATTTCTCCGCATTGCAAGGTGCAATTCTGAAATTTTTTGCTTTTTCCTGCTCCTCTTAGCATGATAAAGAAGATTCAAAGAGAGTGAGATGCCAGCTCCTTTCATTCAGTCAGTAGCTTCAATCATTTCTGGACGTTTTTCAATGGCAAAAATCAATGAATATTGTAAATGCACAAACAGTAATTTCTCCGCATTGCAAGGTGCAATTCTGAAATTTTTTGCTTTTTCCTGCTCCTCTTAGCATGATAAAGAAGATTCAAAGAGAGTGAGATGCCAGCTCCTTTCATTCAGTCAGTAGCTTCAATCATTTCTGGTATATGAATAACATGATGTTTTTCAATGGCAAAAATCAATGAATATTGTAAATGCACAAACAGTAATTTCTCCGCATTGCAAGGTGCAATTCTGAAATTTTTTGCTTTTTCCTGCTCCTCTTAGCATGATAAAGAAGATTCAAAGAGAGTGAGATGCCAGCTCCTTTCATTCAGTCAGTAGCTTCAATCATTTCTGGACGTTTTTCAATGGCAAAAATCAATGAATATTGTAAATGCACAAACAGTAATTTCTCCGCATTGCAAGGTGCAATTCTGAAATTTTATGCTTTTTCCTGCTCCTCTTAGCATGATAAACAAGATTCAAAGAGAGTGAGATGCCAACTCCTTTCATTCAGTCAGTAGCTTCAATCATTTCTGGACGTTTTTCAATGGCAAAAATCAATGAATATTGTAAATGCACAAACAGTAATTTCTCCGCATTGCAAGGTGCAATTCTGAAATTTTTTGCTTTTTCCTGCTCCTCTTAGCATGATAAAGAAGATTCAAAGAGAGTGAGATGCCAGCTCCTTTCATTCAGTCAGTAGCTTCAATCATTTCTGGACGTTTTTCAATGGCAAAAATCAATGAATATTGTAAATGCACAAACAGTAATTTCTCCGCATTGCAAGGTGCAATTCTGAAATTTTTTGCTTTTTCCTGCTCCTCTTAGCATGATAAACAAGATTCAAAGAGAGTGAGATGCCAGCTCCTTTCATTCAGTCAGTAGCTTCAATCATTTCTGGACGTTTTTCAATGGCAAAAATCAATGAATATTGTAAATGCACAAACAGTAATTTCTCCGCATTGCAAGGTGCAATTCTGAAATTTTTTGCTTTTTCCTGCTCCTCTTAGCATGATAAAGAAGATTCAAAGAGAGTGAGATGCCAGCTCCTTTCATTCAGTCAGTAGCTTCAAACATTTCTGGTATATGAATAACATGATGTTTTTTAATGGCAAAAATCAATGAATATTGTAAATGCACAAACAGTAATTTCTCCGCATTGCAAGGTGCAAGTCTGAAATTTTTTGCTTTTTCCTGCTCCTCTTAGCATGATAAAGAAGATTCAAAGAGAGTGAGATGCCAGCTACTTTCATTCAGTCAGTAGCTTCAATCATTTCTGGACGTTTTTCAATGGTAAAAATCAATGAATATTGTAAATGCACAAACAGTAATTTCTCCACATTGCAAGGTGCAATTCTGAAATTTTTTGCTTTTTCCTGCTACTCTTAGCATGATAAAGAAGATTCAAAGAGAGTGAGATGCCAGCTCCTTTCATTCAGTCAGTAGCTTCAAACATTTCTGGTATATGAATAACATGATGTTTTTCAATGGCAAAAATCAATGAATATTGTAAATGCACAAACAGTAATTTCTCCGCATTGCAAGGTGCAATTCTGAAATTTTTTGCTTTTTCCTGCTCCTCTTAGCATGATAAAGAAGACTCAAAGAGAGTGAGATGCCAGCTCATTTAATTCAGTCAGTAGCTTAAAACATTTCTGGTATATGAATAACATGATGTTTTTCAATGGCAAAAATCAATGAATATTGTAAATGCACAAACAGTAATTTCTCCGCATTGCAAGGTGCAATTCTGAAATTCTTTGCTTTTTCCTGCTCCTCTTAGCATGATAAAGAATATTCAAAGAGAGTGAGATGCCAGCTCCTTTCCTTCAGTCAGTAGCTTCAATCATTTCTGGATGTTTTTCAATGGCAAAAATCAATGAATATTGTAAATGCACAAAGAGTAACTTCTCCGCATTGCAAGGTGCAAGTCTGAAATTTTTTGCTTTTTCCTGCTCCTCTTAGCATGATAAAGAAGATTCAAAGAGAGTGAGATGCCAGCTACTTTCATTCAGTCAGTAGCTTCAATCATTTCTGGACGTTTTTCAATGGTAAAAATCAATGAATATTGTAAATGCACAAACAGTAATTTCTCCACATTGCAAGGTGCAATTCTGAAATTTTTTGCTTTTTCCTGCTCCTCTTAGCATGATAAAGAAGATTCAAAGAGAGTGAGATGCCAGCTCCTTTCATTCAGTCAGTAGCTTCAAACATTTCTGGTATATGAATAACATGATGTTTTTCAATGGCAAAAATCAATGAATATTGTAAATGCACAAACAGTAATTTCTCCGCATTGCAAGGTGCAATTCTGAAATTTTTTGCTTTTTCCTGCTCCTCTTAGCATGATAAAGAAGATTCAAAGAGAGTGAGATGCGAGCTCCTTTCATTCAGTCAGTAGCTTCAATCATTTCTGGACGTTTTTCAATGGCAAAAATCAATGAATATTGTAAATGCACAAACAGTAATTTCTCCGCATTGCAAGGTGCAATTCTGAAATTTTTTGCTTTTTCCTGCTCCTCTTAGCATGATAAAGAAGATTCAAAGAGAGTGAGATGTCAGCTCCTTTCATTCAGTCAGTAGCTTCAAACATTTCTGGTATATGAATAACATGATGTTTTTCAATGGCAAAAATCAATGAATATTGTAAATGCACAAACAGTAATTTCTCCGCATTGCAAGGTGCAATTCTGAAATTTTTTGCTTTTTCCTGCTCCTCTTAGCATGATAAAGAAGATTCAAAGAGAGTGAGATGCCAGCTCCTTTCATTCAGTCAGTAGCTTCAATCATTTCTGGACATTTTTCAATGGCAAAAATCAATGAATATTGTAAATGCACAAACAGTAATTTCTCCGCATTGCAAGGTGCAATTCTGAAATTTTTTGCTTTTTCCTGCTCCTCTTAGCATGATAAAGAAGATTCAAAGAGAGTGAGATGCCAGCTCCTTTCATTCAGTCAGTAGCTTCAATCATTTCTGGTATATGAATAACATGATGTTTTTCAATGGCAAAAATCAATGAATATTGTAAATGCACAAACAGTAATTTCTCCGCATTGCAAGGTGCAATTCTGAAATTTTTTGCTTTTTCCTGCTCCTCTTAGCATGATAAAGAAGATTCAAAGAGAGTGAGATGCCAGCTCCTTTCATTCAGTCAGTAGCTTCAATCATTTCTGGACGTTTTTCAATGGCAAAAATCAATGAATATTGTAAATGCACAAACAGTAATTTCTCCGCATTGCAAGGTGCAATTCTGAAATTTTTTGCTTTTTCCTGCTCCTCTTAGCATGATAAACAAGATTCAAAGAGAGTGAGATGCCAGCTCCTTTCATTCAGTCAGTAGCTTCAATCATTTCTGGACGTTTTTCAATGGCAAAAATCAATGAATATTGTAAATGCACAAACAGTAATTTCTCCGCATTGCAAGGTGCAATTCTGAAATTTTTTGCTTTTTCCTGCTCCTCTTAGCATGATAAAGAAGATTCAAAGAGAGTGAGATGCCAGCTCCTTTCATTCAGTCAGTAGCTTCAAACATTTCTGGTATATGAATAACATGATGTTTTTCAATGGCAAAAATCAATGAATATTGTAAATGCACAAACAGTAATTTCTCCGCATTGCAAGGTGCAAGTCTGAAATTTTTTGCTTTTTCCTGCTCCTCTTAGCATGATAAAGAAGATTCAAGGAGAGTGAGATGCCAGCTACTTTCATTCAGTCAGTAGCTTCAATCATTTCTGGACGTTTTTCAATGGTAAAAATCAATGAATATTGTAAATGCACAAACAGTAATTTCTCCACATTGCAAGGTGCAATTCTGAAATTTTTTGCTTTTTCCTGCTCCTCTTAGCATGATAAAGAAGATTCAAAGAGAGTGAGATGCCAGCTCCTTTCATTCAGTCAGTAGCTTCAAACATTTCTGGTATATGAATAACATGATGTTTTTCAATGGCAAAAATCAATGAATATTGTAAATGCACAAACAGTAATTTCTCCGCATTGCAAGGTGCAATTCTGAAATTTTTTGCTTTTTCCTGCTCCTCTTAGCATGATAAAGAAGATTCAAAGAGAGTGAGATGCCAGCTCCTTTCATTCAGTCAGTAGCTTCAAACATTTCTGGTATATGAATAACATGATATTTTTCAATGGCAAAAATCAATGAATATTGTAAATGCACAAACAGTAATTTCTCCGCATTGCAAGGTGCAAGTCTGAAATTTTTTGCTTTTTCCTGCTCCTCTTAGCATGATAAAGAAGATTCAAAGAGAGTGAGATGCCAGCTACTTTCATTCAGTCAGTAGCTTCAATCATTTCTGGACGTTTTTCAATGGTAAAAATCAATGAATATTGTAAATGCACAAACAGTAATTTCTCCACATTGCAAGGTGCAATTCTGAAATTTTTTGCTTTTTCCTGCTCCTCTTAGCATGATAAAGAAGATTCAAAGAGAGTGAGATGCCAGCTCCTTTCATTCAGTCAGTAGCTTCAAACATTTCTGGTATATGAATAACATGATGTTTTTCAATGGCAAAAATCAATGAATATTGTAAATGCACAAACAGTAATTTCTCCGCATTGCAAGGTGCAATTCTGAAATTTTTTGCTTTTTCCTGCTCCTCTTAGCATGATAAAGAAGATTCAAAGAGAGTGAGATGCCAGCTCCTTTCATTCAGTCAGTAGCTTCAAACATTTCTGGTATATGAATAACATGATGTTTTTCAATGGCAAAAATCAATGAATATTGTAAATGCACAAACAGTAATTTCTCCGCATTGCAAGGTGCAATTCTGAAATTTTTTGCTTTTTCCTGCTCCTCTTAGCATGATAAAGAAGATTCAAAGAGAGTGAGATGCCAGCTCCTTTCATTCAGTCAGTAGCTTCAATCATTTCTGGACGTTTTTCAATGGCAAAAATCAATGAATATTGTAAATGCACAAACAGTAATTTCTCCGCATTGCAAGGTGCAATTCTGAAATTTTTTGCTTTTTCCTGCTCCTCTTAGCATGATAAACAAGATTCAAAGAGAGTGAGATGCCAACTCCTTTCATTCAGTCAGTAGCTTCAATCATTTCTGGACGTTTTTCAATGGCAAAAATCAATGAATATTGTAAATGCACAAACAGTAATTTCTCCGCATTGCAAGGTGCAATTCTGAAATTTTTTGCTTTTTCCTGCTCCTCTTAGCATGATAAACAAGATTCAAAGAGAGTGAGATGCCAGCTCCTTTCATTCAGTCAGTAGCTTCAATCATTTCTGGACGTTTTTCAATGGCAAAAATCAATGAATATTGTAAATGCACAAACAGTAATTTCTCCGCATTGCAAGGTGCAATTCTGAAATTTTTTGCTTTTTCCTGCTCCTCTTAGCATGATAAAGAAGATTCAAAGAGAGTGAGATACCAGCTCCTTTCATTCAGTCAGTAGCTTCAAACATTTCTGGTATATGAATAACATGATGTTTTTTAATGGCAAAAATCAATGAATATTGTAAATGCACAAACAGTAATTTCTCCGCATTGCAAGGTGCAAGTCTGAAATTTTTTGCTTTTTCCTGCTCCTCTTAGCATGATAAAGAAGATTCAAAGAGAGTGAGATGCCAGCTACTTTCATTCAGTCAGTAGCTTCAATCATTTCTGGACGTTTTTCAATGGTAAAAATCAATGAATATTGTAAATGCACAAACAGTAATTTCTCCACATTGCAAGGTGCAATTCTGAAATTTTTTGCTTTTTCCTGCTACTCTTAGCATGATAAAGAAGATTCAAAGAGAGTGAGATGCCAGCTCCTTTCATTCAGTCAGTAGCTTCAAACATTTCTGGTATATGAATAACATGATGTTTTTCAATGGCAAAAATCAATGAATATTGTAAATGCACAAACAGTAATTTCTCCGCATTGCAAGGTGCAATTCTGAAATTTTTTGCTTTTTCCTGCTCCTCTTAGCATGATAAAGAAGACTCAAAGAGAGTGAGATGCCAGCTCCTTTAATTCAGTCGGTAGCTTAAAACATTTCTGGTATATGAATAACATGATGTTTTTCAATGGCAAAAATCAATGAATATTGTAAATGCACAAACAGTAATTTCTCCGCATTGCAAGGTGCAATTCTGAAATTTTTTGCTTTTTCCTGCTCCTCTTAGCATGATAAAGAATATTCAAAGAGAGTGAGATGCCAGCTCCTTTCATTCAGTCAGTAGCTTCAATCATTTCTGGATGTTTTTCAATGGCAAAAATCAATGAATATTGTAAATGCACAAACAGTAACTTCTCCGCATTGCAAGGTGCAAGTCTGAAATTTTTTGCTTTTTCCTGCTCCTCTTAGCATGATAAAGAAGATTCAAAGAGAGTGAGATGCCAGCTACTTTCATTCAGTCAGTAGCTTCAATCATTTCTGGACGTTTTTCAATGGTAAAAATCAATGAATATTGTAAATGCACAAACAGTAATTTCTCCACATTGCAAGGTGCAATTCTGAAATTTTTTGCTTTTTCCTGCTCCTCTTAGCATGATAAAGAAGATTCAAAGAGAGTGAGATGCCAGCTCCTTTCATTCAGTCAGTAGCTTCAAACATTTCTGGTATATGAATAACATGATGTTTTTCAATGGCAAAAATCAATGAATATTGTAAATGCACAAACAGTAATTTCTCCGCATTGCAAGGTGCAATTCTGAAATTTTTTGCTTTTTCCTGCTCCTCTTAGCATGATAAAGAAGATTCAAAGAGAGTGTGATGCCAGCTCCTTTCATTCAGTCAGTAGCTTCAAACATTTCTGGTATATGAATAACATGATGTTTTTCAATGGCAAAAATCAATGAATATTGTAAATGCACAAACAGTAATTTCTCCGCATTGCAAGGTGCAATTCTGAAATTTTTTGCTTTTTCCTGCTCCTCTTAGCATGATAAAGAAGATTCAAAGAGAGTGAGATGCCAGCTCCTTTCATTCAGTCAGTAGCTTCAATCATTTCTGGACGTTTTTCAATGGCAAAAATCAATGAATATTGTAAATGCACAAACAGTAATTTCTCCGCATTGCAAGGTGCAATTCTGAAATTTTTTGCTTTTTCCTGCTCCTCTTAGCATGATAAAGAAGATTCAAAGAGAGTGAGATGTCAGCTCCTTTCATTCAGTCAGTAGCTTCAAACATTTCTGGTATATGAATAACATGATGTTTTTCAATGGCAAAAATCAATGAATATTGTAAATGCACAAACAGTAATTTCTCCGCATTGCAAGGTGCAATTCTGAAATTTTTTGCTTTTTCCTGCTCCTCTTAGCATGATAAAGAAGATTCAAAGAGAGTGAGATGCCAGCTCCTTTCATTCAGTCAGTAGCTTCAATCATTTCTGGACGTTTTTCAATGGCAAAAATCAATGAATATTGTAAATGCACAAACAGTAATTTCTCCGCATTGCAAGGTGCAATTCTGAAATTTTTTGCTTTTTCCTGCTCCTCTTAGCATGATAAAGAAGATTCAAAGAGAGTGAGATGCCAGCTCCTTTCATTCAGTCAGTAGCTTCAATCATTTCTGGTATATGAATAACATGATGTTTTTCAATGGCAAAAATCAATGAATATTGTAAATGCACAAACAGTAATTTCTCCGCATTGCAAGGTGCAATTCTGAAATTTTTTGCTTTTTCCTGCTCCTCTTAGCATGATAAACAAGATTCAAAGAGAGTGAGATGCCAGCTCCTTTCATTCAGTCAGTAGCTTCAATCATTTCTGGACGTTTTTCAATGGCAAAAATCAATGAATATTGTAAATGCACAAACAGTAATTTCTCCGCATTGCAAGGTGCAATTCTGAAATTTTTTGCTTTTTCCTGCTCCTCTTAGCATGATAAACAAGATTCAAAGAGAGTGAGATGCCAGCTCCTTTCATTCAGTCAGTAGCTTCAATCATTTCTGGACGTTTTTCAATGGCAAAAATCAATGAATATTGTAAATGCACAAACAGTAATTTCTCCGCATTGCAAGGTGCAATTCTGAAATTTTTTGCTTTTTCCTGCTCCTCTTAGCATGATAAAGAAGATTCAAAGAGAGTGAGATGCCAGCTCCTTTCATTCAGTCAGTAGCTTCAAACATTTCTGGTATATGAATAACATGATGTTTTTCAATGGCAAAAATCAATGAATATTGTAAATGCACAAACAGTAATTTCTCCGCATTGCAAGGTGCAAGTCTGAAATTTTTTGCTTTTTCCTGCTCCTCTTAGCATGATAAAGAAGATTCAAGGAGAGTGAGATGCCAGCTACTTTCATTCAGTCAGTAGCTTCAATCATTTCTGGACGTTTTTCAATGGTAAAAATCAATAAATATTGTAAATGCACAAACAGTAATTTCTCCACATTGCAAGGTGCAATTCTGAAATTTTTTGCTTTTTCCTGCTCCTCTTAGCATGATAAAGAAGATTCAAAGAGAGTGAGATGCCAGCTCCTTTCATTCAGTCAGTAGCTTCAAACATTTCTGGTATATGAATAACATGATGTTTTTCAATGGCAAAAATCAATGAATATTGTAAATGCACAAACAGTAATTTCTCCGCATTGCAAGGTGCAATTCTGAAATTTTTTGCTTTTTCCTGCTCCTCTTAGCATGATAAAGAAGATTCAAAGAGAGTGAGATGCCAGCTCCTTTCATTCAGTCAGTAGCTTCAAACATTTCTGGTATATGAATAACATGATATTTTTCAATGGCAAAAATCAATGAATATTGTAAATGCACAAACAGTAATTTCTCCGCATTGCAAGGTGCAAGTCTGAAATTTTTTGCTTTTTCCTGCTCCTCTTAGCATGATAAAGAAGATTCAAAGAGAGTGAGATGCCAGCTACTTTCATTCAGTCAGTAGCTTCAATCATTTCTGGACGTTTTTCAATGGTAAAAATCAATGAATATTGTAAATGCACAAACAGTAATTTCTCCACATTGCAAGGTGCAATTCTGAAATTTTTTGCTTTATCCTGCTCCTCTTAGCATGATAAAGAAGATTCAAAGAGAGTGAGATGCCAGCTCCTTTCATTCAGTCAGTAGCTTCAAACATTTCTGGTATATGAATAACATGATGTTTTTCAATGGCAAAAATCAATGAATATTGTAAATGCACAAACAGTAATTTCTCCACATTGCAAGGTGCAATTCTGAAATTTTTTGCTTTTTCCTGCTCCTCTTAGCATGATAAAGAAGATTCAAAGAGAGTGAGATGCCAGCTCCTTTCATTCAGTCAGTAGCTTCAAACATTTCTGGTATATGAATAACATGATGTTTTTCAATGGCAAAAATCAATGAATATTGTAAATGCACAAACAGTAATTTCTCCGCATTGCAAGGTGCAATTCTGAAATTTTTTGCTTTTTCCTGCTCCTCTTAGCATGATAAAGAAGATTCAAAGAGAGTGAGATGCCAGCTCCTTTCATTCAGTCAGTAGCTTCAATCATTTCTGGACATTTTTCAATGGCAAAAATCAATGAATATTGTAAATGCACAAACAGTAATTTCTCCGCATTGCAAGGTGCAATTCTGAAATTTTTTGCTTTTTCCTGCTCCTCTTAGCATGATAAAGAAGATTCAAAGAGAGTGAGATGCCAGCTCCTTTCATTCAGTCAGTAGCTTCAAACATTTCTGGTATATGAATAACATGATGTTTTTCAATGGCAAAAATCAATGAATATTGTAAATGCACAAACAGTAATTTATCCGCATTGCAAGGTACAATTCTGAAATTTTTTGCTTTTTCCTGCTCCTCTTAGCATGATAAAGAAGATTCAAAGAGAGTGAGATGCCAGCTCCTTTCATTCAGTCAGTAGCTTCAATCATTTCTGGACGTTTTTCAATGGCAAAAATCAATGAATATTGTAAATGCACAAACAGTAATTTCTCCGCATTGCAAGGTGCAATTCTGAAATTTTTTGCTTTTTCCTGCTCCTCTTAGCATGATAAAGAAGATTCAAAGAGAGGAAGATGCCAGCTCCTTTCGTTCAGTCAGTAGCTTCAATCATTTCTGGACGTTTTTCAATGGCAAAAATCATTGAATATTATAAATGCACAAACAGTAATTTCTCCGCATTGCAAGGTGCAATTCTGAAATTTTTTACTTTTTCCTGCTCCTCTTAGCATGATAAAGAAGATTCAAAGAGAGTGAGATGCCAGCTCCATTCATTCAGTCAGTAGCTTCAATCATTTCTGGTATATGAATAACATGATGTTTTTCAATGGCAAAAATCAATGAATATTGTAAATGCACAAACAGTAATTTCTCCGCATTGCAAGGTGCAATTCTGAAATTTTTTGCTTTTTCCTGCTCCTCTTAGCATGATAAAGAAGATTCAAAGAGAGTGAGATGCCAGCTTCTTTCATTCAGTCAGTAGCTTCAATCATTTCTGGACGTTTTTCAATGGCAAAAATCAATGAATATTGTAAATGCACAAACAGTAATTTCTCCGCATTGCAAGGTGCAATTCTGAAATTTTTTGCTTTTTCCTGCTCCTCTTAGCATGATAAACAAGATTCAAAGAGAGTGAGATGCCAGCTCCTTTCATTCAGTCAGTAGCTTCAATCATTTCTGGACGTTTTTCAATGGCAAAAATCAATGAATATTGTAAATGCACAAACAGTAATTTCTCCGCATTGCAAGGTGCAATTCTGAAATTTTTTGCTTTTTCCTGCTCCTCTTAGCATGATAAAGAAGATTCAAAGAGAGTGAGATGCCAGCTCCTTTCATTCAGTCAGTAGCTTCAAACATTTCTGGTATATGAATAACATGATGTTTTTCAATGGCAAAAATCAATGAATATTGTAAATGCACAAACAGTAATTTCTCCGCATTGCAAGGTGCAAGTCTGAAATTTTTTGCTTTTTCCTGCTCCTCTTAGCATGATAAAGAAGATTCAAAGAGAGTGAGATGCCAGCTCCTTTCATTCAGTCAGTAGCTTCAAACTTTTCTGGTATATGAATAACATGATGTTTTTCAATGGCAAAAATCAATGAATATTGTAAATGCACAAACAGTAATTTCTCCGCATTGCAAGGTGCAATTCTGAAATTTTTTGCTTTTTCCTGCTCCTCTTAGCATGATAAAGAAGATTCAAAGAGAGTGAGATGCCAGCTCCTTTCATTCAGTCAGTAGCTTCAATCATTTCTGGACGTTTTTCAATGGCAAAAATCAATGAATATTGTAAATGCACAAACAGTACATTCTCCGCATTGCAAGGTGCAATTCTGAAATTTTTTGCGTTTTCCTGCTCCTCTTAGCATGATAAAGAAGATTCAAAGAGAGTGAGATGCCAGCTCCTTTCATTCAGTCAGTACCTTCAATCATTTCTGGACGTTTTTCAATGGCAAAAATCTATGAATATTGTAAATGCACAAACAGTAATTTCTCCGCATTGCAAGGTGCAATTCTGAAATTTTTTGCTTTTTCCCGCTCCTCTTAGCATGATAAAGAAGATTCAAAGAGAGTGAGGTGCCAGCTCCATTCATTCAGTCAGTAGCTTCAAACATTTCTGGTATATGAATAACATGTTTTTCAATGGCAAAAATCAATGAATATTGTAAATGCACAAACAGTAATTTCTCCGCATTGCAAGGTGCAAGTCTGAAATTTTTTGCTTTTTCCTGCTCCTCTTAGCATGATAAAGAAGATTCAAAGAGAGTGAGATGCCAGCTCCATTCAGTCAGTAGCTTCAATCATTTCTGGACGTTTTTCAATGGCAAAAATCAATGAATATTGTAAATGCACAAACAGTAATTTCTCCGCATTGCAAGGTGCAATTCTGAAATTTTTTGCTTTTTCCTGCTCCTCTTAGCATGATAAAGACGATTCAAAGAGAGTGAGATGCCAGCTCCTTTCATTCAGTCAGTAGCTTCAAACATTTCTGGTATATGAATAACATGATGTTTTTCAATGGCAAAAATCAATGAATATTGTAAATGCACAAACAGTAATTTCTCCGCATTGCAAGGTGCAAGTCTGAAATTTTTTGCTTTTTCCTGCTCCTCTTAGCATGATAAAGAAGATTCAAGGAGAGTGAGATGCCAGCTACTTTCATTCAGTCAGTAGCTTCAATCATTTCTGGACGTTTTTCAATGGTAAAAATCAATAAATATTGTAAATGCACAAACAGTAATTTCTCCACATTGCAAGGTGCAATTCTGAAATTTTTTGCTTTTTCCTGCTCCTCTTAGCATGATAAAGAAGATTCAAAGAGAGTGAGATGCCAGCTCCTTTCATTCAGTCAGTAGCTTCAAACATTTCTGGTATATGAATAACATGATGTTTTTCAATGGCAAAAATCAATGAATATTGTAAATGCACAAACAGTAATTTCTCCGCATTGCAAGGTGCAATTCTGAAATTTTTTGCTTTTTCCTGCTCCTCTTAGCATGATAAAGAAGATTCAAAGAGAGTGAGATGCCAGCTCCTTTCATTCAGTCAGTAGCTTCAAACATTTCTGGTATATGAATAACATGATATTTTTCAATGGCAAAAATCAATGAATATTGTAAATGCACAAACAGTAATTTCTCCGCATTGCAAGGTGCAAGTCTGAAATTTTTTGCTTTTTCCTGCTCCTCTTAGCATGATAAAGAAGATTCAAAGAGAGTGAGATGCCAGCTACTTTCATTCAGTCAGTAGCTTCAATCATTTCTGGACGTTTTTCAATGGTAAAAATCAATGAATATTGTAAATGCACAAACAGTAATTTCTCCACATTGCAAGGTGCAATTCTGAAATTTTTTGCTTTTTCCTGCTCCTCTTAGCATGATAAAGAAGATTCAAAGAGAGTGAGATGCCAGCTCCTTTCATTCAGTCAGTAGCTTCAAACATTTCTGGTATATGAATAACATGATGTTTTTCAATGGCAAAAATCAATGAATATTGTAAATGCACAAACAGTAATTTCTCCGCATTGCAAGGTGCAATTCTGAAATTTTTTGCTTTTTCCTGCTCCTCTTAGCATGATAAAGAAGATTCAAAGAGAGTGAGATGCCAGCTCCTTTCATTCAGTCAGTAGCTTCAAACATTTCTGGTATATGAATAACATGATGTTTTTCAATGGCAAAAATCAATGAATATTGTAAATGCACAAACAGTAATTTCTCCGCATTGCAAGGTGCAATTCTGAAATTTTTTGCTTTTTCCTGCTCCTCTTAGCATGATAAAGAAGATTCAAAGAGAGTGAGATGCCAGCTCCTTTCATTCAGTCAGTAGCTTCAATCATTTCTGGACGTTTTTCAATGGCAAAAATCAATGAATATTGTAAATGCACAAACAGTAATTTCTCCGCATTGCAAGGTGCAATTCTGAAATTTTTTGCTTTTTCCTGCTCCTCTTAGCATGATAAAGAAGATTCAAAGAGAGTGAGATGCCAGCTCCTTTCATTCAGTCAGTAGCTTCAAACATTTCTGGTATATGAATAACATGATGTTTTTCAATGGCAAAAATCAATGAATATTGTAAATGCACAAACAGTAATTTCTCCGCATTGCAAGGTGCAATTCTGAAATTTTTTGCTTTTTCCTGCTCCTCTTAGCATGATAAAGAAGATTCAAAGAGAGTGAGATGCCAGCTCCTTTCATTCAGTCAGTAGCTTCAAACATTTCTGGTATATGAATAACATGATGTTTTTCAATGGCAAAAATCAATGAATATTGTAAATGCACAAACAGTAATTTCTCCGCATTGCAAGGTGCAATTCTGAAATTTTTTGCTTTTTCCTGCTCCTCTTAGCATGATAAAGAAGATTCAAAGAGAGTGAGATGCCAGCTCCTTTCATTCAGTCAGTAGCTTCAATCATTTCTGGACGTTTTTCAATGGCAAAAATCAATGAATATTGTAAATGCACAAACAGTAATTTCTCCGCATTGCAAGGTGCAATTCTGAAATTTTTTGCTTTTTCCTGCTCCTCTTAGCATGATAAAGAAGATTCAAAGAGAGTGAGATGTCAGCTCCTTTCATTCAGTCAGTAGCTTCAAACATTTCTGGTATATGAATAACATGATGTTTTTCAATGGCAAAAATCAATGAATATTGTAAATGCACAAACAGTAATTTATCCGCATTGCAAGGTACAATTCTGAAATTTTTTGCTTTTTCCTGCTCCTCTTAGCATGATAAAGAAGATTCAAAGAGAGTGAGATGCCAGCTCCTTTCATTCAGTCAGTAGCTTCAATCATTTCTGGACGTTTTTCAATGGCAAAAATCAATGAATATTGTAAATGCACAAACAGTAATTTCTCCGCATTGCAAGGTGCAATTCTGAAATTTTTTGCTTTTTCCTGCTCCTCTTAGCATGATAAAGAAGATTCAAAGAGAGGGAGATGCCAGCTCCTTTCGTTCAGTCAGTAGCTTCAATCATTTCTGGACGTTTTTCAATGGCAAAAATCATTGAATATTATAAATGCACAAACAGTAATTTCTCCGCATTGCAAGGTGCAATTCTGAATTTTTTTACTTTTTCCTGCTCCTCTTAGCATGATAAAGAAGATTCAAAGAGAGTGAGATGCCAGCTCCATTCATTCAGTCAGTAGCTTCAATCATTTCTGGTATATGAATAACATGATGTTTTTCAATGGCAAAAATCAATGAATATTGTAAATGCACAAACAGTAATTTCTCCGCATTGCAAGGTGCAATTCTGAAATTTTTTGCTTTTTCCTGCTCCTCTTAGCATGATAAAGAAGATTCAAAGAGAGTGAGATGCCAGCTTCTTTCATTCAGTCAGTAGCTTCAATCATTTCTGGACGTTTTTCAATGGCAAAAATCAATGAATATTGTAAATGCACAAACAGTAATTTCTCCGCATTGCAAGGTGCAATTCTGAAATTTTTTGCTTTTTCCTGCTCCTCTTAGCATGATAAACAAGATTCAAAGAGAGTGAGATGCCAGCTCCTTTCATTCAGTCAGTAGCTTCAATCATTTCTGGACGTTTTTCAATGGCAAAAATCAATGAATATTGTAAATGCACAAACAGTAATTTCTCCGCATTGCAAGGTGCAATTCTGAAATTTTTTGCTTTTTCCTGCTCCTCTTAGCATGATAAAGAAGATTCAAAGAGAGTGAGATGCCAGCTCCTTTCATTCAGTCAGTAGCTTCAAACATTTCTGGTATATGAATAACATGATGTTTTTCAATGGCAAAAATCAATGAATATTGTAAATGCACAAACAGTAATTTCTCCGCATTGCAAGGTGCAAGTCTGAAATTTTTTGCTTTTTCCTGCTCCTCTTAGCATGATAAAGAAGATTCAAAGAGAGTGAGATGCCAGCTCCTTTCATTCAGTCAG
Organism: Phyllobates terribilis; assembly: GCF_046119375.1. NCBI lineage: Eukaryota > Metazoa > Chordata > Amphibia > Anura > Dendrobatidae > Phyllobates > Phyllobates terribilis. The sequence continues at coordinate 62,656 of NW_027365125.1, read as the reverse complement.
TAGCTTCAAACTTTTCTGGTATATGAATAACATGATGTTTTTCAATGGCAAAAATCAATGAATATTGTAAATGCACAAACAGTAATTTCTCCGCATTGCAAGGTGCAATTCTGAAATTTTTTGCTTTTTCCTGCTCCTCTTAGCATGATAAAGAAGATTCAAAGAGAGTGAGATGTCAGCTCCTTTCATTCAGTCAGTAGCTTCAAACATTTCTGGTATATGAATAACATGATGTTTTTCAATGGCAAAAATCAATGAATATTGTAAATGCACAAACAGTAATTTATCCGCATTGCAAGGTACAATTCTGAAATTTTTTGCTTTTTCCTGCTCCTCTTAGCATGATAAAGAAGATTCAAAGAGAGTGAGATGCCAGCTCCTTTCATTCAGTCAGTAGCTTCAATCATTTCTGGACGTTTTTCAATGGCAAAAATCAATGAATATTGTAAATGCACAAACAGTAATTTCTCCGCATTGCAAGGTGCAATTCTGAAATTTTTTGCTTTTTCCTGCTCCTCTTAGCATGATAAAGAAGATTCAAAGAGAGGGAGATGCCAGCTCCTTTCGTTCAGTCAGTAGCTTCAATCATTTCTGGACGTTTTTCAATGGCAAAAATCATTGAATATTATAAATGCACAAACAGTAATTTCTCCGCATTGCAAGGTGCAATTCTGAATTTTTTTACTTTTTCCTGCTCCTCTTAGCATGATAAAGAAGATTCAAAGAGAGTGAGATGCCAGCTCCATTCATTCAGTCAGTAGCTTCAATCATTTCTGGTATATGAATAACATGATGTTTTTCAATGGCAAAAATCAATGAATATTGTAAATGCACAAACAGTAATTTCTCCGCATTGCAAGGTGCAATTCTGAAATTTTTTGCTTTTTCCTGCTCCTCTTAGCATGATAAAGAAGATTCAAAGAGAGTGAGATGCCAGCTTCTTTCATTCAGTCAGTAGCTTCAATCATTTCTGGACGTTTTTCAATGGCAAAAATCAATGAATATTGTAAATGCACAAACAGTAATTTCTCCGCATTGCAAGGTGCAATTCTGAAATTTTTTGCTTTTTCCTGCTCCTCTTAGCATGATAAACAAGATTCAAAGAGAGTGAGATGCCAGCTCCTTTCATTCAGTCAGTAGCTTCAATCATTTCTGGACGTTTTTCAATGGCAAAAATCAATGAATATTGTAAATGCACAAACAGTAATTTCTCCGCATTGCAAGGTGCAATTCTGAAATTTTTTGCTTTTTCCTGCTCCTCTTAGCATGATAAAGAAGATTCAAAGAGAGTGAGATGCCAGCTCCTTTCATTCAGTCAGTAGCTTCAAACATTTCTGGTATATGAATAACATGATGTTTTTCAATGGCAAAAATCAATGAATATTGTAAATGCACAAACAGTAATTTCTCCGCATTGCAAGGTGCAAGTCTGAAATTTTTTGCTTTTTCCTGCTCCTCTTAGCATGATAAAGAAGATTCAAAGAGAGTGAGATGCCAGCTCCTTTCATTCAGTCAGTAGCTTCAAACTTTTCTGGTATATGAATAACATGATGTTTTTCAATGGCAAAAATCAATGAATATTGTAAATGCACAAACAGTAATTTCTCCGCATTGCAAGGTGCAATTCTGAAATTTTTTGCTTTTTCCTGCTCCTCTTAGCATGATAAAGAAGATTCAAAGAGAGTGAGATGCCAGCTCCTTTCATTCAGTCAGTAGCTTCAATCATTTCTGGACGTTTTTCAATGGCAAAAATCAATGAATATTGTAAATGCACAAACAGTACATTCTCCGCATTGCAAGGTGCAATTCTGAAATTTTTTGCGTTTTCCTGCTCCTCTTAGCATGATAAAGAAGATTCAAAGAGAGTGAGATGCCAGCTCCTTTCATTCAGTCAGTACCTTCAATCATTTCTGGACGTTTTTCAATGGCAAAAATCAATGAATATTGTAAATGCACAAACAGTAATTTCTCCGCATTGCAAGGTGCAATTCTGAAATTTTTTGCTTTTTCCCGCTCCTCTTAGCATGATAAAGAAGATTCAAAGAGAGTGAGGTGCCAGCTCCATTCATTCAGTCAGTAGCTTCAAACATTTCTGGTATATGAATAACATGTTTTTCAATGGCAAAAATCAATGAATATTGTAAATGCACAAACAGTAATTTCTCCGCATTGCAAGGTGCAAGTCTGAAATTTTTTGCTTTTTCCTGCTCCTCTTAGCATGATAAAGAAGATTCAAAGAGAGTGAGATGCCAGCTCCATTCAGTCAGTAGCTTCAATCATTTCTGGACGTTTTTCAATGGCAAAAATCAATGAATATTGTAAATGCACAAACAGTAATTTCTCCGCATTGCAAGGTGCAATTCTGAAATTTTTTGCTTTTTCCTGCTCCTCTTAGCATGATAAAGAAGATTCAAAGAGAGTGAGATGCCAGCTCCTTTCATTCAGTCAGTAGCTTCAAACATTTCTGGTATATGAATAACAGGTTGTTTTTCAATGGCAAAAATCAAAGAATATTGTAAATGCACAAACAGTAATTTCTCCGCATTGCAAGGTGCAAGTCTGAAATTTTTTGCTTTTTCCTGCTCCTCTTAGCATGATAAAGAAGATTCAAAGAGAGTGAGATGCCAGCTACTTTCATTCAGTCAGTAGCTTCAATCATTTCTGGACGTTTTTCAATGGTAAAAATCAATGAATATTGTAAATGCACAAACAGTAATTTCTCCACATTGCAAGGTGCAATTCTGAAATTTTTTGCTTTTTCCTGCTCCTCTTAGCATGATAAAGAAGATTCAAAGAGAGTGAGATGCCAGCTCCTTTCATTCAGTCAGTAGCTTCAAACATTTCTGGTATATGAATAACATGATGTTTTTCAATGGCAAAAATCAATGAATATTGTAAATGCACAAACAGTAATTTCTCCGCATTGCAAGGTGCAATTCTGAAATTTTTTGCTTTTTCCTGCTCCTCTTAGCATGATAAAGAAGATTCAAAGAGAGTGAGATGCCAGCTCCTTTCATTCAGTCAGTAGCTTCAAACATTTCTGGTATATGAATAACATGATGTTTTTCAAAGGCAAAAATCAATGAATATTGTAAATGCACAAACAGTAATTTCTCCGCATTGCAAGCTGCAATTCTGAAATTTTTTGCTTTTTCCTGCTCCTCTTAGCATGATAAAGAAGATTCAAAGAGAGTGAGATGCCAGCTCCTTTCATTCAGTCAGTAGCTTCAATCATTTCTGGACGTTTTTCAATGGCAAAAATCTATGAATATTGTAAATGCACAAACAGTAATTTCTCCGCATTGCAAGGTGCAATTCTGAAATTTTTTGCTTTTTCCTGCTCCTCTTAGCATGATAAAGAAGATTCAAAGAGAGTGAGATGCCAGCTCCTTTCATTCAGTCAGTAGCTTCAAACATTTCTGGTATATGAATAACATGATGTTTTTCAATGGCAAAAATCAATGAATATTGTAAATGCACAAACAGTAATTTCTCCGCATTGCAAGGTGCAATTCTGAAATTTTTTGCTTTTTCCTGCTCCTCTTAGCATGATAAAGAAGATTCAAAGAGAGTGAGATGCCAGCTCCTTTCATTCAGTCAGTAGCTTCAATCATTTCTGGACGTTTTTCAATGGCAAAAATCAATGAATATTGTAAATGCACAAACAGTAATTTCTCCGCATTGCAAGGTGCAATTCTGAAATTTTTTGCTTTTTCCTGCTCCTCTTAGCATGATAAAGAAGATTCAAAGAGAGTGAGATGCCAGCTCCTTTCGTTCAGTCAGTAGCTTCAATCATTTCTGGACGTTTTTCAATGGCAAAAATCATTGAATATTATAAATGCACAAACAGTAATTTCTCCGCATTGCAAGGTGCAATTCTGAAATTTTTTACTTTTTCCTGCTCCTCTTAGCATGATAAAGAAGATTCAAAGAGAGTGAGATGCCAGCTCCTTTCATTCAGTCAGTAGCTTCAATCATTTCTGGTATATGAATAACATGATGTTTTTCAATGGCAAAAATCAATGAATATTGTAAATGCACAAACAGTAATTTCTCCGCATTGCAAGGTGCAATTCTGAAATTTTTTGCTTTTTCCTGCTCCTCTTAGCATGATAAAGAAGATTCAAAGAGAGTGAGATGCCAGCTCCTTTCATTCAGTCAGTAGCTTCAATCATTTCTGGACGTTTTTCAATGGCAAAAATCAATGAATATTGCAAATGCACAAACAGTAATTTCTCCGCATTGCAAGGTGCAATTCTGAAATTTTTTGCTTTTTCCTGCTCCTCTTAGCATGATAAACAAGATTCAAAGCGAGTGAGATGCCAGCTCCTTTCATTCAGTCAGTAGCTTCAATCATTTCTGGACGTTTTTCAATGGCAAAAATCAATGAATATTGTAAATGCACAAACAGTAATTTCTCCGCATTGCAAGGTGCAATTCTGAAATTTTTTGCTTTTACCTGCTCCTCTTAGCATGATAAAGAAGATTCAAAGAGAGTGAGATGCCAGCTCCTTTCATTCAGTCAGTAGCTTCAATCATTTCTGGACGTTTTTCAATGGCAAAAATCAATGAATATTGTAAATGCACAAACAGTAATTTCTCCGCATTGCAAGGTGCAATTCTGAAATTTTTTGCTTTTTCCTGCTCCTCTTAGCATGATAAAGAAGATTCAAAGAGAGTGAGATGCCAGCTCCTTTCATTCAGTCAGTAGCTTCAAACATTTCTGGTATATGAATAACATGATGTTTTTCAATGGCAAAAATCAATGAATATTGTAAATGCACAAACAGTAATTTCTCCGCATTGCAAGGTGCAATTCTGAAATTTTTTGCTTTTTCCTGCTCCTCTTAGCATGATAAAGAAGATTCAAAGAGAGTGAGATGCCAGCTCCTTTCGTTCAGTCAGTAGCTTCAATCATTTCTGGACATTTTTCAATGGCAAAAATCATTGAATATTATAAATGCACAAACAGTAATTTCTCCGCATTGCAAGGTGCAATTCTGAAATTTTTTACTTTTTCCTGCTCCTCTTAGCATGATAAAGAAGATTCAAAGAGAGTGAGATGCCAGCTCCTTTCATTCAGTCAGTAGCTTCAATCATTTCTGGACGTTTTTCAATGGCAAAAATCAATGAATATTGTAAATGCACAAACAGTAATTTCTCCGCATTGCAAGGTGCAATTCTGAAATTTTTTGCTTTTTCCTGCTCCTCTTAGCATGATAAAGAAGATTCAAAGAGAGTGAGATGCCAGCTCTTTTCATTCAGTCAGTAGCTTCAAACATTTCTGGTATATGAATAACATGATGTTTTTCAATGGCAAAAATCAATGAATATTGTAAATGCACAAACAGTAATTTCTCCGCATTGCAAGGTGCAAGTCTGAAATTTTTTGCTTTTTCCTGCTCCTCTTAGCATGATAAAGAAGATTCAAGGAGAGTGAGATGCCAGCTACTTTCATTCAGTCAGAAGCTTCAATCATTTCTGGACGTTTTTCAATGGTAAAAATCAATGAATATTGTAAATGCACAAACAGTAATTTCTCCACATTGCAAGGTGCAATTCTGAAATTTTTTGCTTTTTCCTGCTCCTCTTAGCATGATAAAGAAGATTCAAAGAGAGTGAGATGCCAGCTCCTTTCATTCAGTCAGTAGCTTCAAACATTTCTGGTATATGAATAACATGATGTTTTTCAATGGCAAAAATCAATGAATATTGTAAATGCACAAACAGTAATTTCTCCGCATTGCAAGGTGCAATTCTGAAATTTTTTGCTTTTTCCTGCTCCTCTTAGCATGACAAAGAAGATTCAAAGAGAGTGAGATGCCAGCTCCTTTCATTCAGTCAGTAGCTTCAAACATTTCTGGTATATGAATAACATGATGTTTTTCAATGGCAAAAATCAATGAATATTGTAAATGCACAAACAGTAATTTCTCCGCATAGCAAGGTGCAAGTCTGAAATTTTTTGCTTTTTCCTGCTCCTCTTAGCATGATAAAGAAGATTCAAAGAGAGGAGATGCCAGCTACTTTCATTCAGTCAGTAGCTTCAATCATTTCTGGACGTTTTTCAATGGTAAAAATCAATGAATATTGTAAATGCACAAACAGTAATTTCTCCACATTGCAAGGTGCAATTCTGAAATTTTTTGCTTTTTCCTGCTCCTCTTAGCATGATAAAGAAGATTCAAAGAGAGTGAGATGCCAGCTCCTTTCATTCAGTCAGTAGCTTCAAACATTTCTGGTATATGAATAACATGATGTTTTTCAATGGCAAAAATCAATGAATATTGTAAATGCACAAACAGTAATTTCTCCGCATTGCAAGGTGCAATTCTGAAATTTTTTGCTTTTTCCTGCTCCTCTTAGCATGATAAAGAAGATTCAAAGAGAGTGAGATGCCAGCTCCTTTCATTCAGTCAGTAGCTTCAAACATTTCTGGTATATGAATAACATGATGTTTTTCAATGGCAAAAATCAATGAATATTGTAAATGCACAAACAGTAATTTCTCCGCATTGCAAGGTGCAAGTCTGAAATTTTTTGCTTTTTCCTGCTCCTCTTAGCATGATAAAGAAGATTCAAAGAGAGTGAGATGCCAGCTACTTTCATTCAGTCAGTAGCTTCAATCATTTCTGGACGTTTTTCAATGGTAAAAATCAATGAATATTGTAAATGCACAAACAGCAATTTCTCCACATTGCAAGGTGCAATTCTGAAATTTTTTGCTTTTTCCTGCTCCTCTTAGCATGATAAAGAAGATTCAAAGAGAGTGAGATGCCAGCTCCTTTCATTCAGTCAGTAGCTTCAAACATTTCTGGTATATGAATAACATGATGTTTTTCAGTGGCAAAAATCAATGAATATTGTAAATGCACAAACAGTAATTTCTCCGCATTGCAAGGTGCAATTCTGAAATTTTTTGCTTTTTCCTGCTCCTCTTAGCATGATAAAGAAGATTCAAAGAGAGTGAGATGCCAGCTCCTTTCATTCAGTCAGTAGCTTCAATCATTTCTGGATGTTTTTCAATGGCAAAAATCAATGAATATTGTAAATGCACAAACTGTAATTTCTCCGCATTGCAAGGTGCAATTCTGAAATTTTTTGCTTTTTCCTGCTCCTCTTAGCATGATAAAGAAGATTCAAAGAGAGTGAGATGCCAGCTCCTTTCATTCAGTCAGTAGCTTCAATCATTTCTGGACGTTTTTCAATGGCAAAAATCAATGAATATTGTAAATGCACAAACAGTAATTTCTCCGCATTGCAAGGTGCAATTCTGAAATTTTTTGCTTTTTCCTGCTCCTCTTAGCATGATAAAGAAGATTCAAAGAGAGTGAGATGCCAGCTCCTTTCATTCAGTCAGTACCTTCAATCATTTCTGGACGTTTTTCAATGGCAAAAATCAATGAATATTGTAAATGCACAAACAGTAATTTCTCCGCATTGCAAGGTGCAATTCTGAAATTTTTTGCTTTTTCCCGCTCCTCTTAGCATGATAAAGAAGATTCAAAGAGAGTGAGATGCCAGCTCCTTTCATTCAGTCAGTAGCTTCAAACATTTCTGGTATATGAATAACATGTTTTTCAATGGCAAAAATCAATGAATATTGTAAATGCACAAACAGTAATTTCTCCGCATTGCAAGGTGCAATTCTGAAATTTTTTGATTTTTCCTGCTCCTCTTAGCATGATAAAGAAGATTCAAAGAGAGTGAGATGCCAGCTCCTTTCATTCAGTCAGTAGCTTCAATCATTTCTGGACGTTTTTCAATGGCAAAAATCAATGAATATTGTAAATGCACAAACAGTAATTTCTCCGCATTGCAAGGTGCAATTCTGAAATTTTTTGCTTTTTCCTGCTCCTCTTAGCATGATAAAGAAGATTCAAAGAGAGTGAGATGCCAGCTCCTTTCATTCAGTCAGTAGCTTCAAACATTTCTGGTATATGAATAACATGATGTTTTTCAATGGCAAAAATCAATGAATATTGTAAATGCACAAACAGTAATTTCTCCGCATTGCAAGGTGCAAGTCTGAAATTTTTTGCTTTTTCCTGCTCCTCTTAGCATGATAAAGAAGATTCAAAGAGAGTGAGATGCCAGCTACTTTCATTCAGTCAGTAGCTTCAATCATTTCTGGACGTTTTTCAATGGTAAAAATCAATGAATATTGTAAATGCACAAACAGTAATTTCTCCACATTGCAAGGTGCAATTCTGAAATTTTTTGCTTTTTCCTGCTCCTCTTAGCATGATAAAGAAGATTCAAAGAGAGTGAGATGCCAGCTCCTTTCATTCAGTCAGTAGCTTCAAACATTTCTGGTATATGAATAACATGATGTTTTTCAATGGCAAAAATCAATGAATATTGTAAATGCACAAACAGTAATTTCTCCGCATTGCAAGGTGCAATTCTGAAATTTTTTGCTTTTTCCTGCTCCTCTTAGCATGATAAAGAAGATTCAAAGAGAGTGAGATGCCAGCTCCTTTCATTCAGTCAGTAGCTTCAAACATTTCTGGTATATGAATAACATGATGTTTTTCAATGGCAAAAATCAATGAATATTGTAAATGCACAAACAGTAATTTCTCCGCATTGCAAGGTGCAATTCTGAAATTTTTTGCTTTTTCCTGCTCCTCTTAGCATGATAAAGAAGATTCAAAGAGAGTGAGATGCCAGCTCCTTTCATTCAGTCAGTAGCTTCAATCATTTCTGGACGTTTTTCAATGGCAAAAATCAATGAATATTGTAAATGCACAAACAGTAATTTCTACGCATTGCAAGGTGCAATTCTGAAATTTTTTGCTTTTTCCTGCTCCTCTTAGCATGATAAAGAAGATTCAAAGAGAGTGAGATGTCAGCTCCTTTCATTCAGTCAGTAGCTTCAAACATTTCTGGTATATGAATAACATGATGTTTTTCAATGGCAAAAATCAATGAATTTTGTAAATGCACAAACAGTAATTTCTCCGCATTGCAAGGTGCAATTCTGAAATTTTTTGCTTTTTCCTGCTCCTCTTAGCATGATAAAGAAGATTCAAAGAGAGTGAGATGCCAGTTCCTTTCATTCAGTAAGTAGCTTCAATCATTTCTGGACGTTTTTCAATGGCAAAAATCAATGAATATTGTAAATGCACAAACAGTAATTTCTCCGCATTGCAAGGTGCAATTCTGAAATTTTTTGCTTTTTCCTGCTCCTCTTAGCATGATAAAGAAGATTCAAAGAGAGTGAGATGCCAGCTCCTTTCGTTCAGTCAGTAGCTTCAATCATTTCTGGACGTTTTTCAATGGCAAAAATCATTGAATATTATAAATGCACAAACAGTAATTTCTCCGCATTGCAAGGTGCAATTCTGAAATTTTTTACTTTTTCCTGCTCCTCTTAGCATGATAAAGAAGATTCAAAGAGAGTGAGATGCCAGCTCCTTTCATTCAGTCAGTAGCTTCAATCATTTCTGGTATATGTATAACATGATGTTTTTCAATGGCAAAAATCAATGAATATTGTAAATGCACAAATAGTAATTTCTCCGCATTGCAAGGTGCAATTCTGAAATTTTTTGCTTTTTCCTGCTCCTCTTAGCATGATAAAGAAGATTCAAAGAGAGTGAGATGCCAGCTCCTTTCATTCAGTCAGTAGCTTCAATCATTTCTGGACGTTTTTCAATGGCAAAAATCAATGAATATTGTAAATGCACAAACAGTAATTTCTCCGCATTGCAAGGTGCAATTCTGAAATTTTTTGCTTTTTCCTGCTCCTCTTAGCATGATAAACAAGATTCAAAGAGAGTGAGGTGCCAGCTCCTTTCATTCAGTCAGTAGCTTCAATCATTTCTGGACGTTTTTCAATGCCAAAAATCAATGAATATTGTAAATGCACAAACAGTAATTTCTCCGCATTGCAAGGTGCAATTCTGAAATTTTTTGCTTTTTCCTGCTCCTCTTAGCATGATAAAGAAGATTCAAAGAGAGTGAGATGCCAGCTCCTTTCATTCAGTCAGTAGCTTCAAACATTTCTGGTATATGAATAACATGATGTTTTTCAATGGCAAAAATCAATGAATATTGTAAATGCACAAACAGTAATTTCTCCGCATTGCAAGGTGCAAGTCTGAAATTTTTTGCTTTTTCCTGCTCCTCTTAGCATGATAAAGAAGATTCAAAGAGAGTGAGATGCCAGCTACTTTCATTCAGTCAGTAGCTTCAATCATTTCTGGACGTTTTTCAATGGTAAAAATCAATGAATATTGTAAATGCACAAACAGTAATTTCTCCACATTGCAAGGTGCAATTCTGAAATTGTTTGCTTTTTCCTGCTCCTATTAGCATGATAAAGAAGATTCAAAGAGAGTGAGATGCCAGCTCCTTTCATTCAGTCAGTAGCTTCAAACATTTCTGGTATATGAATAACATGATGTTTTTCAATGGCAAAAATCAATGAATATTGTAAATGCACAAACAGTAATTTCTCCGCATTGCAAGGTGCAATTCTGAAATTTTTTGCTTTTTCCTGCTCCTCTTAGCATGATAAAGAAGATTCAAAGAGAGTGAGATGCCAGCTCCTTTCATTCAGTCAGTAGCTTCAAACATTTCTGGTATATGAATAACATGATGTTTTTCAATGGCAAAAATCAATGAATATTGTAAATGCACAAACAGTAATTTCTCCGCATTGCAAGGTGCAATTCTGAAATTTTTTGCTTTTTCCTGCTCCTTTTAGCATGATAAAGAATATTCAAAGAGAGTGAGATGCCAGCTCCTTTCATTCAGTCAGTAGCTTCAATCATTTCTGGATGTTTTTCAATGGAAAAAATCAATGAATATTGTAAATGCACAAACTGTAATTTCTCCGCATTGCAAGGTGCAATTCTGAAATTTTTTGCTTTATCCTGCTCCTCTTAGCATGATAAAGAAGATTCAAAGAGAGTGAGATGCCAGCTCCTTTCATTCAGTCAGTAGCTTCAATCATTTCTGGACGTTTTTCAATGGCAAAAATCAATGAATATTGTAAATGCACAAACAGTAATTTCTCCGCATTGCAAGGTGCAATTCTGAAATTGTTTGCTTTTTCCTGCTCCTCTTAGCATGATAAAGAAGATTCAAAGAGAGTGAGATGCCAGCTCCTTTCATTCAGTCAGTACCTTCAATCATTTCTGGACGTTTTTCAATGGCAAAAATCAATGAATATTGTAAATGCACAAACAGTAATTTCTCCGCATTGCAAGGTGCAATTCTGAAATTTTTTGCTTTTTCCCGCTCCTCTTAGCATGATAAAGAAGATTCAAAGAGAGTGAGGTGCCAGCTCCTTTCATTCAGTCAGTAGCTTCAAACATTTCTGGTATATGAATAACATGTTTTTCAATGGCAAAAATCAATGAATATTGTAAATGCACAAACAGTAATTTCTCCGCATTGCAAGGTGCAATTCTGAAATTTTTTGATTTTTCCTGCTCCTCTTAGCATGATAAAGAAGATTCAAAGAGAGTGAGATGCCAGCTCCTTTCATTCAGTCAGTAGCTTCAATCATTTCTGGACGTTTTTCAATGGCAAAAATCAATGAATATTGTAAATGCACAAACAGTAATTTCTCCGCATTGCAAGGTGCAATTCTGAAATTTTTTGCTTTTTCCTGCTCCTCTTAGCATGATAAAGAAGATTCAAAGAGAGTGAGATGCCAGCTCCTTTCATTCAGTCAGTAGCTTCAATCATTTCTGGACGTTTTTCAATGGCAAAAATCAATGAATATTGTAAATGCACAAACAGTAATTTCTCCGCATTGCAAGGTGCAATTCTGAAATTTTTTGCTTTTTCCTGCTCCTCTTAGCATGATAAAGAAGATTCAAAGAGAGTGAGATGCCAGCTCCTTTCATTCAGTCAGTAGCTTCAAACATTTCTGGTATATGAATAACATGATGTTTTTCAATGGCAAAAATCAATGAATATTGTAAATGCACAAACAGTAATTTCTCCGCATTGCAAGGTGCAAGTCTGAAATTTTTTGCTTTTTCCTGCTCCTCTTAGCATGATAAAGAAGATTCAAAGAGAGTGAGATGCCAGCTACTTTCATTCAGTCAGTAGCTTCAATCATTTCTGGACGTTTTTCAATGGTAAAAATCAATGAATATTGTAAATGCACAAACAGTAATTTCTCCACATTGCAAGGTGCAATTCTGAAATTTTTTGCTTTTTCCTGCTCCTCTTAGCATGATAAAGAAGATTCAAAGAGAGTGAGATGCCAGCTCCTTTCATTCAGTCAGTAGCTTCAAACATTTCTGGTATATGAATAACATGATGTTTTTCAATGGCAAAAATCAATGAATATTGTAAATGCACAAACAGTAATTTCTCCGCATTGCAAGGTGCAATTCTGAAATTTTTTGCTTTTTCCTGCTCCTCTTAGCATGATAAAGAAGATTCAAAGAGAGTGAGATGCCAGCTCCTTTCATTCAGTCAGTAGCTTCAAACATTTCTGGTATATGAATAACATGATGTTTTTCAATGGCAAAAATCAATGAATATTGTAAATGCACAAACAGTAATTTCTCCGCATTGCAAGGTGCAATTCTGAAATTTTTTGCTTTTTCCTGCTCCTCTTAGCATGATAAAAAAGATTCAAAGAGAGTGAGATGCCAGCTCCTTTCATTCAGTCAGTAGCTTCAATCATTTCTGGACGTTTTTCAATGGCAAAAATCAATGAATATTGTAAATGCACAAACAGTAATTTCTCCGCATTGCAAGGTGCAATTCTGAAATTTTTTGCTTTTTCCTGCTCCTCTTAGCATGATAAAGAAGATTCAAAGAGAGTGAGATGCCAGCTCCTTTCATTCAGTCAGTAGCTTCAAACATTTCTGGTATATGAATAACATGATGTTTTTCAATGGCAAAAATCAATGAATATTGTAAAAGCACAAACAGTAATTTCTCCCCATTGCAAGGTGCAATTCTGAAATTTTTTGCTTTTTCCTGCTCCTCTTAGCATGATAAAGAAGATTCAAAGAGAGTGAGATGCCAGCTCCTTTCATTCAGTCAGTAGCTTCAATCATTTCTGGACGTTTTTCAATGGCAAAAATCAATGAATATTGTAAATGCACAAACAGTAATTTCTCCGCATTGCAAGGTGCAATTCTGAAATTTTTTGCTTTTTCCTGCTCCTCTTAGCATGATAAAGAAGATTCAAAGAGAGTGAGATGCCAGCTCCTTTCATTCAGTCAGTAGCTTCAATCATTTCTGGTATATGAATAACATGATGTTTTTCAATGGCAAAAATCAATGAATATTGTAAATGCACAAACAGTAATTTCTCCACATTGCAAGGTGCAATTCTGAAATTTTTTGCTTTTTCCTGCTCCTCTTAGCATGATAAAGAAGATTCAAAGAGAGTGAGATGCCAGCTCCTTTCATTCAGTCAGTAGCTTCAATCATTTCTGGACGTTTTTCAATGGCAAAAATCAATGAATATTGTAAATGCACAAACAGTAATTTCTCCGCATTGCAAGGTGCAATTCTGAAATTTTTTGCTTTTTCCTGCTCCTCTTAGCATGATAAAGAAGATTCAAAGAGAGTGAGATGCCAGCTCCTTTCATTCAGTCAGTAGCTTCAATCATTTCTGGACGTTTTTCAATGGCAAAAATCAATGAATATTGTAAATGCACAAACAGTAATTTCTCCGCATTGCAAGGTGCAATTCTGAAATTTTTTGCTTTTTCCTGCTCCTCTTAGCATGATAAAGAAGATTCAAAGAGAGTGAGATGCCAGCTCCTTTCATTCAGTCAGTAGCTTCAAACATTTCTGGTATATGAATAACATGATGTTTTTCAATGGCAAAAATCAATGAATATTGTAAATGCACAAACAGTAATTTCTCCGCATTGCAAGGTGCAAGTCTGAAATTTTTTGCTTTTTCCTGCTCCTCTTAGCATGATAAAGAAGATTCAAAGAGAGTGAGATGCCAGCTACTTTCATTCAGTCAGTAGCTTCAATCATTTCTGGACGTTTTTCAATGGTAAAAATCAATGAATATTGTAAATGCACAAACAGTAATTTCTCCACATTGCAAGGTGCAATTCTGAAATTTTTTGCTTTTTCCTGCTCCTCTTAGCATGATAAAGAAGATTCAAAGAGAGTGAGATGCCAGCTCCTTTCATTCAGTCAGTAGCTTCAAACATTTCTGGTATATGAATAACATGATGTTTTTCAATGGCAAAAATCAATGAATATTGTAAATGCACAAACAGTAATTTCTCCGCATTGCAAGGTGCAATTCTGAAATTTTTTGCTTTTTCCTGCTCCTCTTAGCATGATAAAGAAGATTCAAAGAGAGTGAGATGCCAGCTCCTTTCATTCAGTCAGTAGCTTCAAACATTTCTGGTATATGAATAACATGATGTTTTTCAATGGCAAAAATCAATGAATATTGTAAATGCACAAACAGTAATTTCTCCGCATTGCAAGGTGCAATTCTGAAATTTTTTGCTTTTTCCTGCTCCTCTTAGCATGATAAAGAAGATTCAAAGAGAGTGAGATGCCAGCTCCTTTCATTCAGTCAGTAGCTTCAATCATTTCTGGACGTTTTTCAATGGCAAAAATCAATGAATATTGTAAAAGCACAAACAGTAATTTCTCCGCATTGCAAGGTGCAATTCTGAAATTTTTTGCTTTTTACTGCTCCTCCTAGCATGATAAAGAAGATTCAAAGAGAGTGAGATGCCAGCTCCTTTCATTCAGTCAGTAGCTTCAATCATTTCTGGACGTTTTTCAATGGCAAAAATCAATTAATATTGTAAATGCACAAACAGTAATTTCTCCGCATTGCAAGGAGCAATTCTGAAATTTTTTGCTTTTTCCTGCTCCTCTTAGCATGATAAAGAAGATTCAAAGAGAGTGAGATGCCAGCTCCTTTCATTCAGTCAGTAGCTTCAAACATTTCTGGTATATGAATAACATGATGTTTTTCAATGGCAAAAATCAATGAATATTGTAAATGCACAAACAGTAATTTCTCCGCATTGCAAGGTGCAATTCTGAAATTTTTTGCTTTTTCCTGCTCCTCTTAGCATGATAAAAAAGATTCAAAGAGAGTGAGATGCCAGCTCCTTTCATTCAGTCAGTAGCTTCAATCATTTCTGGACGTTTTTCAATGGCAAAAATCAATGAATATTGTAAATGCACAAACAGTAATTTCTCCGCATTGCAAGGTGCAATTCTGAAATTTTTTGCTTTTTCCTGCTCCTCTTAGCATGATAAAGAAGATTCAAAGAGAGTGAGATGCCAGCTCCTTTCATTCAGTCAGTAGCTTCAAACATTTCTGGTATATGAATAACATGATGTTTTTCAATGGCAAAAATCAATGAATCTTGTAAAAGCACAAACAGTAATTTCTCCGCATTGCAAGGTGCAATTCTGAAATTTTTTGCTTTTTCCTGCTCCTCTTAGCATGATAAAGAAGATTCAAAGAGAGTGAGATGCCAGCTCCTTTCATTCAGTCAGTAGCTTCAATCATTTCTGGACATTTTTCAATGGCAAAAATCAATGAATATTGTAAATGCACAAACAGTAATTTCTCCGCATTGCAAGGTGCAATTCTGAAATTTTTTGCTTTTTCCTGCTCCACTTAGCATGATAAAGAAGATTCAAAGAGAGTGAGATGCCAGCTCCTTTCATTCAGTCAGTAGCTTCAATCATTTCTGGTATATGAATAACATGATGTTTTTCAATGGCAAAAATCAATGAATATTGTAAATGCACAAACAGTAATTTCTCCACATTGCAAGGTGCAATTCTGAAATTTTTTGCTTTTTCCTGCTCCTCTTAGCATGATAAAGAAGATTCAAAGAGAGTGAGATGCCAGCTCCTTTCATTCAGTCAGTAGCTTCAATCATTTCTGGACGTTTTTCAATGGCAAAAATCAATGAATATTGTAAATGCACAAACAGTAATTTCTCCGCATTGCAAGGTGCAATTCTGAAATTTTTTGCTTTTTCCTGCTCCTCTTAGCATGATAAAGAAGATTCAAAGAGAGTGAGATGCCAGCTCCTTTCATTCAGTCAGTAGCTTCAATCATTTCTGGTATATGAATAACATGATGTTTTTCAATGGCGAAAATCAATGAATATTGTAAATGCACAAACAGTAATTTCTCCACATTGCAAGGTGCAAATCTGAAATTTTTTGCTTTTTCCTGCTCCTCTTAGCATGATAAAGAAGATTCAAAGAGAGTGAGATGCCAGCTCCTTTCATTCAGTCAGTAGCTTCAATCATTTCTGGACGTTTTTCAATGGCAAAAATCAATGAATATTGTAAATGCACAAACAGTAATTTCTCCGCATTGCAAGGTGCAATTCTGAAATTTTTTGCTTTTTCCTGCTCCTCTTAGCATGATAAAGAAGATTCAAAGAGAGCGAGATGCCAGCTCCTTTCATTCAGTCAGTAGCTTCAATCATTTCTGGTATATGAATAACATGATGTTTTTCAATGGCAAAAATCAATGAATATTGTAAATGCACAAACAGTAATTTCTCCGCATTGCAAGGTGCAATTCTGAAATTTTTTGCTTTTTCCTGCTCCTCTTAGCATGATAAAGAAGATTCAAAGAGAGTGAGATGCCAGCTCCTTTCATTCAGTCAGTAGCTTCAATCATTTCTGGACGTTTTTCAATGGCAAAAATCAATGAATATTGTAAATGCACAAACAGTAATTTCTCCGCATTGCAAGGTGCAATTCTGAAATTTTTTGCTTTTTCCTGCTCCTCTTAGCATGATAAAGAAGATTCAAAGAGAGTGAGATGCCAGCTCCTTTCATTCAGTCAGTAGCTTCAAACATTTCTGGTATATGAATAACATGATGTTTTTCAATGGCAAAAATCAATGAATATTGTAAATGCACAAACAGTAATTTCTCCGCATTGCAAGGTGCAATTCTGAAATTTTTTGCTTTTTCCTGCTCCTCTTAGCATGATAAAGAAGATTCAAAGAGAGTGAGATGCCAGCTCCTTTCATTCAGTCAGTGCTTCAATCATTTCTGGACGTTTTTCAATGGCAAAAATCAATGAATATTGTAAATGCACAAACAGTAATTTCTCCGCATTGCAAGGTGCAATTCTGAAATTTTTTGCTTTTTCCTGCTCCTCTTAGCATGATAAAGAAGATTCAAAGAGAGTGAGATGCCAGCTCCTTTCATTCAGTCAGTAGCTTCAATCATTTCTGGACGTTTTTCAATGGCAAAAATCAATGAATATTGTAAATGCACAAACAGTAATTTCTCCGCATTGCAAGGTGCAATTCTGAAATTTTTTGCTTTTTCCTGCTCCTCTTAGCATGATAAAGAAGATTCAAAGAGAGTAAGATGCCAGCTCCTTTCATTCAGTCAGTAGCTTCAATCATTTCTGGTATATGAATAACATGATGTTTTTCAATGGCAAAAATCAATGAATATTGTAAATGCACAAACAGTAATTTCTCCGCATTGCAAGGTGCAATTCTGAAATTTTTTGCTTTTTCCTGCTCCTCTTAGCATGATAAAGAAGATTCAAAGAGAGTGAGATGCCAGCTCCTTTCATTCAGTCAGTAGCTTCAAACATTTCTGGTATATGAATAACATGATGTTTTTCAATGGCAAAAATCAATGAATATTGTAAATGCACAAACAGTAATTTCTCCGCATTGCAAGGTGCAATTCTGAAATTTTTTGCTTTTTCCTGCTCCTCTTAGCATGATAAAGAAGATTCAAAGAGAGTGAGATGCCAGCTCCTTTCATTCAGTCAGTAGCTTCAAACATTTCTGGTATATGAATAACATGATGTTTTTCAATGGCAAAAATCAATGAATATTGTAAATGCACAAACAGTAATTTCTCCGCATTGCAAGGTGCAATTCTGAAATTTTTTGCTTTTTCCTGCTCCTCTTAGCATGATAAAGAAGATTCAAAGAGAGTGAGATGCCAGCTCCTTTCATTCAGTCAGTAGCTTCAATCATTTCTGGACGTTTTTCAATGGCAAAAATCAATGAATATTGTAAAAGCACAAACAGTAATTTCTCCGCATTGCAAGGTGCAATTCTGAAATTTTTTGCTTTTTACTGCTCCTCCTAGCATGATAAAGAAGATTCAAAGAGAGTGAGATGCCAGCTCCTTTCATTCAGTCAGTAGCTTCAATCATTTCTGGACGTTTTTCAATGGCAAAAATCAATGAATATTGTAAATGCACAAACAGTAATTTCTCCGCATTGCAAGGAGCAATTCTGAAATTTTTTGCTTTTTCCTGCTCCTCTTAGCATGATAAAGAAGATTCAAAGAGAGTGAGATGCCAGCTCCTTTCATTCAGTCAGTAGCTTCAAACATTTCTGGTATATGAATAACATGATGTTTTTCAATGGCAAAAATCAATGAATATTGTAAATGCACAAACAGTAATTTCTCCGCATTGCAAGGTGCAATTCTGAAATTTTTTGCTTTTTCCTGCTCCTCTTAGCATGATAAAAAAGATTCAAAGAGAGTGAGATGCCAGCTCCTTTCATTCAGTCAGTAGCTTCAATCATTTCTGGACGTTTTTCAATGGCAAAAATCAATGAATATTGTAAATGCACAAACAGTAATTTCTCCGCATTGCAAGGTGCAATTCTGAAATTTTTTGCTTTTTCCTGCTCCTCTTAGCATGATAAAGAAGATTCAAAGAGAGTGAGATGCCAGCTCCTTTCATTCAGTCAGTAGCTTCAAACATTTCTGGTATATGAATAACATGATGTTTTTCAATGGCAAAAATCAATGAATATTGTAAAAGCACAAACAGTAATTTCTCCGCATTGCAAGGTGCAATTCTGAAATTTTTTGCTTTTTCCTGCTCCTCTTAGCATGATAAAGAAGATTCAAAGAGAGTGAGATGCCAGCTCCTTTCATTCAGTCAGTAGCTTCAATCATTTCTGGACGTTTTTCAATGGCAAAAATCAATGAATATTGTAAATGCACAAACAGTAATTTCTCCGCATTGCAAGGTGCAATTCTGAAATTTTTTGCTTTTTCCTGCTCCACTTAGCATGATAAAGAAGATTCAAAGAGAGTGAGATGCCAGCTCCTTTCATTCAGTCAGTAGCTTCAATCATTTCTGGTATATGAATAACATGATGTTTTTCAATGGCAAAAATCAATGAATATTGTAAATGCACAAACAGTAATTTCTCCACATTGCAAGGTGCAATTCTGAAATTTTTTGCTTTTTCCTGCTCCTCTTAGCATGATAAAGAAGATTCAAAGAGAGTGAGATGCCAGCTCCTTTCATTCAGTCAGTAGCTTCAATCATTTCTGGACGTTTTTCAATGGCAAAAATCAATGAATATTGTAAATGCACAAACAGTAATTTCTCCGCATTGCAAGGTGCAATTCTGAAATTTTTTGCTTTTTCCTGCTCCTCTTAGCATGATAAAGAAGATTCAAAGAGAGTGAGATGCCAGCTCCTTTCATTCAGTCAGTAGCTTCAATCATTTCTGGTATATGAATAACATGATGTTTTTCAATGGCGAAAATCAATGAATATTGTAAATGCACAAACAGTAATTTCTCCACATTGCAAGGTGCAAATCTGAAATTTTTTGCTTTTTCCTGCTCCTCTTAGCATGATAAAGAAGATTCAAAGAGAGTGAGATGCCAGCTCCTTTCATTCAGTCAGTAGCTTCAATCATTTCTGGACGTTTTTCAATGGCAAAAATCAATGAATATTGTAAATGCACAAACAGTAATTTCTCCGCATTGCAAGGTGCAATTCTGAAATTTTTTGCTTTTTCCTGCTCCTCTTAGCATGATAAAGAAGATTCAAAGAGAGCGAGATGCCAGCTCCTTTCATTCAGTCAGTAGCTTCAATCATTTCTGGTATATGAATAACATGATGTTTTTCAATGGCAAAAATCAATGAATATTGTAAATGCACAAACAGTAATTTCTCCGCATTGCAAGGTGCAATTCTGAAATTTTTTGCTTTTTCCTGCTCCTCTTAGCATGATAAAGAACATTCAAAGAGAGTGAGATGCCAGCTCCTTTCATTCAGTCAGTAGCTTCAATCATTTCTGGACGTTTTTCAATGGCAAAAATCAATGAATATTGTAAATGCACAAACAGTAATTTCTCCGCATTGCAAGGTGCAATTCTGAAATTTTTTGCTTTTTCCTGCTCCTCTTAGCATGATAAAGAAGATTCAAAGAGAGTGAGATGCCAGCTCCTTTCATTCAGTCAGTAGCTTCAAACATTTCTGGTATATGAATAACATGATGTTTTTCAATGGAAAAAATCAATGAATATTGTAAATGCACAAACAGTAATTTCTCCGCATTGCAAGGTGCAATTCTGAAATTTTTTGCTTTTTCCTGCTCCTCTTAGCATGATAAAGAAGATTCAAAGAGAGTGAGATGCCAGCTCCTTTCATTCAGTCAGTGCTTCAATCATTTCTGGACGTTTTTCAATGGCAAAAATCAATGAATATTGTAAACGCACAAACAGTAATTTCTCCGCATTGCAAGGTGCAATTCTGAAATTTTTTGCTTTTTCCTGCTCCTCTTAGCATGATAAAGAAGATTCAAAGAGAGTGAGATGCCAGCTCCTTTCATTCAGTCAGTAGCTTCAATCATTTCTGGACGTTTTTCAATGGCAAAAATCAATGAATATTGTAAATGCACAAACAGTAATTTCTCCGCATTGCAAGGTGCAATTCTGAAATTTTTTGCTTTTTCCTGCTCCTCTTAGCATGATAAAGAAGATTCAAAGAGAGTAAGATGCCAGCTCCTTTCATTCAGTCAGTAGCTTCAATCATTTCTGGTATATGAATAACATGATGTTTTTCAATGGCAAAAATCAATGAATATTGTAAATGCACAAACAGTAATTTCTCCGCATTGCAAGGTGCAATTCTGAAATTTTTTGCTTTTTCCTGCTCCTCTTAGCATGATAAAGAAGATTCAAAGAGAGTGAGATGCCAGCTCCTTTCATTCAGTCAGTAGCTTCAATCATTTCTGGACATTTTTCAATGGCAAAAATCAATGAATATTGTAAATGCACAAACAGTAATTTCTCCGCATTGCAAGGTGCAATTCTGAAATTTTTTGCTTTTTCCTGCTCCTCTTAGCATGATAAAGAAGATTCAAAGAGAGTGAGATGCCAGCTCCTTTCATTC
This sequence comes from Phyllobates terribilis, assembly GCF_046119375.1. NCBI lineage: Eukaryota > Metazoa > Chordata > Amphibia > Anura > Dendrobatidae > Phyllobates > Phyllobates terribilis. Next base: position 41,514 of record NW_027365125.1, on the reverse strand, counting down.
AGTCAGTAGCTTCAAACATTTCTGGTATATGAATAACATGATGTTTTTCAATGGCAAAAATCAATGAATATTGTAAATGCACAAACAGTAATTTCTCCGCATTGCAAGGTGCAATTCTGAAATTTTTTGCTTTTTCCTGCTCCTCTTAGCATGATAAAGAAGATTCAAAGAGAGTGAGATGCCAGCTCCTTTCATTCAGTCAGTAGCTTCAATCATTTCTGGACGTTTTTCAATGGCAAAAATCAATGAATATTGTAAATGCACAAACAGTAATTTCTCCGCATTGCAAGGTGCAATTCTGAAATTTTTTGCTTTTTCCTGCTCCTCTTAGCATGATAAAGAAGATTCAAAGAGAGTGAGATGCCAGCTCCTTTCATTCAGTCAGTAGCTTCAAACATTTCTGGTATATGAATAACATGATGTTTTTCAATGGCAAAAATCAATGAATATTGTAAAAGCACAAACAGTAATTTCTCCGCATTGCAAGGTGCAATTCTGAAATTTTTTGCTTTTTCCTGCTCCTCTTAGCATGATAAAGAAGATTCAAAGAGAGTGAGATGCCAGCTCCTTTCATTCAGTCAGTAGCTTCAATCATTTCTGGACGTTTTTCAATGGCAAAAATCAATGAATATTGTAAATGCACAAACAGTAATTTCTCCGCATTGCAAGGTGCAATTCTGAAATTTTTTGCTTTTTCCTGCTCCTCTTAGCATGATAAAGAAGATTCAAAGAGAGTGAGATGCCAGCTCCTTTCATTCAGTCAGTAGCTTCAATCATTTCTGGTATATGAATAACATGATGTTTTTCAATGGCAAAAATCAATGAATATTGTAAATGCACAAACAGTAATTTCTCCACATTGCAAGGTGCAATTCTGAAATTTTTTGCTTTTTCCTGCTCCTCTTAGCATGATAAAGAAGATTCAAAGAGAGTGAGATGCCAGCTCCTTTCATTCAGTCAGTAGCTTCAATCATTTCTGGACGTTTTTCAATGGCAAAAATCAATGAATATTGTAAATGCACAAACAGTAATTTCTCCGCATTGCAAGGTGCAATTCTGAAATTTTTTGCTTTTTCCTGCTCCTCTTAGCATGATAAAGAAGATTCAAAGAGAGCGAGATGCCAGCTCCTTTCATTCAGTCAGTAGCTTCAATCATTTCTGGTATATGAATAACATGATGTTTTTCAATGGCAAAAATCAATGAATATTGTAAATGCACAAACAGTAATTTCTCCGCATTGCAAGGTGCAATTCTGAAATTTTTTGCTATTTCCTGCTCCTCTTAGCATGATAAAGAAGATTCAAAGAGAGTGAGATGCCAGCTCCTTTCATTCAGTCAGTAGCTTCAATCATTTCTGGACGTTTTTCAATGGCAAAAATCAATGAATATTGTAAATGCACAAACAGTAATTTCTCCGCATTGCAAGGTGCAATTCTGAAATTTTTTGCTTTTTCCTGCTCCTCTTAGCATGATAAAGAAGATTCAAAGAGAGTGAGATGCCAGCTCCTTTCATTCAGTCAGTAGCTTCAAACATTTCTGGTATATGAATAACATGATGTTTTTCAATGGCAAAAATCAATGAATATTGTAAATGCACAAACAGTAATTTCTCCGCATTGCAAGGTGCAATTCTGAAATTTTTTGCTTTTTCCTGCTCCTCTTAGCATGATAAAGAAGATTCAAAGAGAGTGAGATGCCAGCTCCTTTCATTCAGTCAGTAGCTTCAATCATTTCTGGACGTTTTTCAATGGCAAAAATCAATGAATATTGTAAATGCACAAACAGTAATTTCTCCGCATTGCAAGGTGCAATTCTGAAATTTTTTGCTTTTTCCTGCTCCTCTTAGCATGATAAAGAAGATTCAAAGAGAGCGAGATGCCAGCTCCTTTCATTCAGTCAGTAGCTTCAATCATTTCTGGTATATGAATAACATGATGTTTTTCAATGGCAAAAATCAATGAATATTGTAAAAGCACAAACAGTAATTTCTCCGCATTGCAAGGTGCAATTCTGAAATTTTTTGCTTTTTCCTGCTCCTCTTAGCATGATAAAGAAGATTCAAAGAGAGTGAGATGCCAGCTCCTTTCATTCAGTCAGTAGCTTCAATCATTTCTGGACGTTTTTCAATGGCAAAAATCAATGAATATTGTAAATGCACAAACAGTAATTTCTCCGCATTGCAAGGTGCAATTCTGAAATTTTTTGCTTTTTCCTGCTCCTCTTAGCATGATAAAGAAGATTCAAAGAGAGTGAGATGCCAGCTCCTTTCATTCAGTCAGTAGCTTCAATCATTTCTGGTATATGAATAACATGATGTTTTTCAATGGCAAAAATCAATGAATATTGTAAATGCACAAACAGTAATTTCTCCACATTGCAAGGTGCAATTCTGAAATTTTTTGCTTTTTCCTGCTCCTCTTAGCATGATAAAGAAGATTCAAAGAGAGTGAGATGCCAGCTCCTTTCATTCAGTCAGTAGCTTCAATCATTTCTGGACGTTTTTCAATGGCAAAAATCAATGAATATTGTAAATGCACAAACAGTAATTTCTCCGCATTGCAAGGTGCAATTCTGAAATTTTTTGCTTTTTCCTGCTCCTCTTAGCATGATAAAGAAGATTCAAAGAGAGCGAGATGCCAGCTCCTTTCATTCAGTCAGTAGCTTCAATCATTTCTGGTATATGAATAACATGATGTTTTTCAATGGCAAAAATCAATGAATATTGTAAATGCACAAACAGTAATTTCTCCGCATTGCAAGGTGCAATTCTGAAATTTTTTGCTATTTCCTGCTCCTCTTAGCATGATAAAGAAGATTCAAAGAGAGTGAGATGCCAGCTCCTTTCATTCAGTCAGTAGCTTCAATCATTTCTGGACGTTTTTCAATGGCAAAAATCAATGAATATTGTAAATGCACAAACAGTAATTTCTCCGCATTGCAAGGTGCAATTCTGAAATTTTTTGCTTTTTCCTGCTCCTCTTAGCATGATAAAGAAGATTCAAAGAGAGTGAGATGCCAGCTCCTTTCATTCAGTCAGTAGCTTCAAACATTTCTGGTATATGAATAACATGATGTTTTTCAATGGCAAAAATCAATGAATATTGTAAATGCACAAACAGTAATTTCTCCGCATTGCAAGGTGCAATTCTGAAATTTTTTGCTTTTTCCTGCTCCTCTTAGCATGATAAAGAAGATTCAAAGAGAGTGAGATGCCAGCTCCTTTCATTCAGTCAGTAGCTTCAATCATTTCTGGACGTTTTTCAATGGCAAAAATCAATGAATATTGTAAATGCACAAACAGTAATTTCTCCGCATTGCAAGGTGCAATTCTGAAATTTTTTGCTTTTTCCTGCTCCTCTTAGCATGATAAAGAAGATTCAAAGAGAGCGAGATGCCAGCTCCTTTCATTCAGTCAGTAGCTTCAATCATTTCTGGTATATGAATAACATGATGTTTTTCAATGGCAAAAATCAATGAATATTGTAAATGCACAAACAGTAATTTCTCCGCATTGCAAGGTGCAATTCTGAAATTTTTTGCTTTTTCCTGCTCCTCTTAGCATGATAAAGAAGATTCAAAGAGAGTGAGATGCCAGCTCCTTTCATTCAGTCAGTAGCTTCAATCATTTCTGGACGTTTTTCAATGGCAAAAATCAATGAATATTGTAAATGCACAAACAGTAATTTCTCCGCATTGCAAGGTGCAATTCTGAAATTTTTTGCTTTTTCCTGCTCCTCTTAGCATGATAAAGAAGATTCAAAGAGAGTGAGATGCCAGCTCCTTTCATTCAGTCAGTAGCTTCAAACATTTCTGGTATATGAATAACATGATGTTTTTCAATGGCAAAAATCAATGAATATTGTAAATGCACAAACAGTAATTTCTCCGCATTGCAAGGTGCAATTCTGAAATTTTTTGCTTTTTCCTGCTCCTCTTAGCATGATAAAGAAGATTCAAAGAGAGTGAGATGCCAGCTCCTTTCATTCAGTCAGTAGCTTCAATCATTTCTGGACGTTTTTCAATGGCAAAAATCAATGAATATTGTAAATGCACAAACAGTAATTTCTCCGCATTGCAAGGTGCAATTCTGAAATTTTTTGCTTTTTCCTGCTCCTCTTAGCATGATAAAGAAGATTCAAAGAGAGTAAGATGCCAGCTCCTTTCATTCAGTCAGTAGCTTCAATCATTTCTGGTATATGAATAACATGTTGTTTTTCAATGGCAAAAATCAATGAATATTGTAAATGCACAAACAGTAATTTCTCCGCATTGCAAGGTGCAATTCTGAAATTTTTTGCTTTTTCCTGCTCCTCTTAGCATGGTAAAGAAGATTCAAAGAGAGTGAGATGCCAGCTCCTTTCATTCAGTCAGTAGCTTCAATCATTTCTGGACATTTTTCAATGGCAAAAATCAATGAATATTGTAAATGCACAAACAGTAATTTCTCCGCATTGCAAGGTGCAATTCTGAAATTTTTTGCTTTTTCCTGCTCCTCTTAGCATGATAAAGAAGATTCAAAGAGAGTGAGATGCCAGCTCCTTTCATTCAGTCAGTAGCTTCAAACATTTCTGGTATATGAATAACATGATGTTTTTCAATGGCAAAAATCAATGATTATTGTAAAAGCACAAACAGTAATTTCTCCGCATTGCAAGGTGCAATTCTGAAATTTTTTGCTTTTTCCTGCTCCTCTTAGCATGATAAAGAAGATTCAAAGAGAGTGAGATGCCAGCTCCTTTCATTCAGTCAGTAGCTTCAATCATTTCTGGACGTTTTTCAATGGCAAAAATCAATGAATATTGTAAATGCACAAACAGTAATTTCTCCGCATTGCAAGGTGCAATTCTGAAATTTTTTGCTTTTTCCTGCTCCTCTTAGCATGATAAAGAAGATTCAAAGAGAGTGAGATGCCAGCTCCTTTCATTCAGTCAGTAGCTTCAATCATTTCTGGTATATGAATAACATGATGTTTTTCAATGGCAAAAATCAATGAATATTGTAAATGCACAAACAGTAATTTCTCCGCATTGCAAGTTGCAATTCTGAAATTTTCTGCTTTTTCCTGCTCCTCTTAGCATGATAAAGAAGATTCAAAGAGAGTGAGATGCCATTACCTTTCATTCAGTCAGTAGCTTCAATCATTTCTGGACGTTTTTCAATGGCAAAAATCAATGAATATTGTAAATGCACAAACAGTAATTTCTCCGCATTGCAAGGTGCAATTCTGAAATTTTTTGCTTTTTCCTGCTCCTCTTAGCATGATAAAGAAGATTCAAAGAGAGTGAGATGCCAGCTCCTTTCATTCAGTCAGTAGCTTCAATCATTTCTCGACGTTTTTCAATGGCAAAAATCAATGAATATTGTAAATGCACAAACAGTAATTTCTCCGCATTGCAAGGTGCAATTCTGAAATTTTTTGCTTTTTCCTGCTCCTCTTAGCATGATAAAGAAGATTCAAAGAGAGTGAGATGCCAGCTCCTTTCATTCAGTCAGTAGCTTCAATCATTTCTGGACGTTTTTCAATGGCAAAAATCAATGAATATTGTAAATGCACAAACAGTAATTTCTCCGCATTGCAAGGTGCAATTCTGAAATTTTTTGCTTTTTCCTGCTCCTCTTTGCATGATAAAGAAGATTCAAAGAGAGTGAGATGCCAGCTCCTTTCATTCAGTCAGTAGCTTCAATCATTTCTGGTATATGAATAACATGATGTTTTTCAATGGCAAAAATCAATGAATATTGTAAATGCACAAACAGTAATTTCTCCGCATTGCAAGTTGCAATTCTGAAATTTTTGCTTTTTCCTGCTCCTCTTAGCATGATAAAGAAGATTCAAAGAGAGTGAGATGCCAGCTCCTTTCATTCAGTCAGTAGCTTCAATCATTTCTGGACGTTTTTCAATGGCAAAAATCAATGAATATTGTAAATGCACAAACAGTAATTTCTCCGCATTGCAAGGTGCAATTCTGAAATTTTTTGCTTTTTCCTGCTCCTCTTAGCATGATAAAGAAGATTCAAAGAGAGTGAGATGCCAGCTCCTTTCATTCAGTCAGTAGCTTCAATCATTTCTGGACGTTTTTCAATGGCAAAGATCAATGAATATTGTAAATGCACAAACAGTAATTTCTCCGCATTGCAAGGTGCAATTCTGAAATTTTTTGCTTTTTCCTGCTCCTCTTAGCATGATAAAGAAGATTCAAAGAGAGTGAGATGCCAGCTCCTTTCATTCAGTCAGTAGCTTCAATCATTTCTGGTATATGAATAACATGATGTTTTTCAATGGCAAAAATCAATGAATATTGTAAATGCACAAACAGTAATTTCTCCGCATTGCAAGGTGCAATTCTAAAATTTTTTGCTTTTTCCTGCTCCTCTTAGCATGATAAAGAAGATTCAAAGAGAGTGAGATGCCAGCTCCTTTCATTCAGTCAGTAGCTTCAATCATTTCTGGATGTTTTTCAATGGCAAAAATCAATGAATATTGTAAATGCACAAACAGTAATTTCTCCGCATTGCAAGGTGCAATTCTGAAATTTCTTGCATTTTCCTGCTCCTCTTAGCATGATAAAGAAGATTCAAAGAGAGTGAGATGCCAGCTCCTTTCATTCAGTCAGTAGCTTCAATCATTTCTGGACGTTTTTCAATGGCAAAAATCAATGAATATTGTAAATGCACAAACAGTAATTTCTCCGCATTGCAAGGTGCAATTCTGAAATTTTTTGCTTTTTCCTGCTCCTCTTAGCATGATAAAGAAGATTCAAAGAGAGTGAGATGCCAGCTCCTTTCATTCAGTCAGTAGCTTCAAACATTTCTGGTATATGAATAACATGATATTTTTCAATGGCAAAAATCAATGAATATTGTAAATGCACAAACAGTAATTTCTCCGCATTGCAAGGTGCAATTCTGAAATTTTTTGCTTTTTCCTGCTCCTCTTAGCATGATAAAGAAGATTCAAAGAGAGTGAGATGCCAGCTCCTTTCATTCAGTCAGTAGCTTCAATCATTTCTGGACGTTTTTCAATGGCAAAAATCAATGAATATTGTAAATGCACAAACAGTAATTTCTCCGCATTGCAAGGTGCAATTCTGAAATTTTTTGCTTTTTCCTGCTCCTCTTAGCATGATAAAGAAGATTCAAAGAGAGTGAGATGCCAGCTTCTTTCATTCAGTCAGTAGCTTCAAACATTTCTGGGATATGAATAACATGATGTTTTTCAATGGCAAAAATTAATGAATATTGTAAATGCACAAACAGTAATTTCTCCGCATTGCAAGGTGCAATTCTGAAATTTTTTGCTTTTTCCTGCTCCTCTTAGCATGATAAAGAAGATTCAAAGAGAGTGAGATGCCAGCTCCTTTCATTCAGTCAGTAGCTTCAATCATTTCTGGACGTTTTTCAATGGCAAAAATCAATGAATATTGTAAATGCACAAACAGTAATTTCTCCGCATTGCAAGGTGAAATTCTGAAATTTTTTGCTTTTTCCTGCTCCTCTTAGCATGATAAAGAAGATTCAAAGAGAGTGAGATGCCAGCTCCTTTCATTCAGTCAGTAGCTTCAATCATTTCTGGACGTTTTTCAATGGCAAAAATCAATGAATATTGTAAATGCACAAACAGTAATTTCTCCGCATTGCAAGGTGCAATTCTGAAATTTTTTGCTTTTTCCTGCTCCTCTTAGCATGATAAAGAAGATTCAAAGAGAGTGAGATGCCAGCTCCTTTCATTCAGTCAGTAGCTTCAATCATTTCTGGTATATGAATAACATGATGTTTTTCAATGGCAAAAATCAATGAATATTGTAAATGCACAAACAGTAATTTCTCCGCATTGCAAGTTGCAATTCTGAAATTTTTTGCTTTTTCCTGCTCCTCTTAGCATGATAAAGAAGATTCAAAGAGAGTGAGATTCCAGCTCCTTTCATTCAGTCAGTAGCTTCAATCATTTCTGGACGTTTTTCAATGGCAAAAATCAATGAATATTGTAAATGCACAAACAGTAATTTCTCCGCATTGCAAGGTGCAATTCTGAAATTTTTTGCTTTTTCCTGCTCCTCTTAGCATGATAAAGAAGATTCAAAGAGAGTGAGATGCCAGCTCCTTTCATTCAGTCAGTAGCTTCAATCATTTCTGGACGTTTTTTAATGGCAAAAATCAATGAATATTGTAAATGCACAAACAGTAATTTCTCCGCATTGCAAGATGCAATTCTGAAATTTTTTGCTTTTTCCTGCTCCTCTTAGCATGATAAAGAAGATTCAAAGAGAGTGAGATGCCAGCTCCTTTCATTCAGTCAGTAGCTTCAATCATTTCTGGACGTTTTTCAATGGCAAAAATCAATGAATATTGTAAATGCACAAACAGTAATTTCTCCGCATTGCAAGGTGCAATTCTGAAATTTTTTGCTTTTTCCTGCTCCTCTTAGCATGATAAAGAAGATTCAAAGAGAGTGAGATGCCAGCTCCTTTCATTCAGTCAGTAGCTTCAATCATTTCTGGTATATGAATAACATGATGTTTTTCAATGGCAAAAATCAATGAATATTGTAAATGCACAAACAGTAATTTCTCAGCATTGCAAGTTGCAATTCTGAAATTTTTTGCTTTTTCCTGCTCCTCTTAGCATGATAAAGAAGATTCAAAGAGAGTGAGATTCCAGCTCCTTTCATTCAGTCAGTAGCTTCAATCATTTCTGGACGTTTTTCAATGGCAAAAATCAATGAATATTGTAAATGCACAAACAGTAATTTCTCCGCATTGCAAGATGCAATTCTGAAATTTTTTGCTTTTTCCTGCTCCTCTTAGCATGATAAAGAAGATTCAAAGAGAGTGAGATGCCAGCTCCTTTCATTCAGTCAGTAGCTTCAATCATTTCTGGACGTTTTTCAATGGCAAAAATCAATGAATATTGTAAATGCACAAACAGTAATTTCTCCGCATTGCAAGGTGCAATTCTGAAATTTTTTGCTTTTTCCTGCTCCTCTTAGCATGATAAAGAAGATTCAAAGAGAGTGAGATGCCAGCTCCTTTCATTCAGTCAGTAGCTTCAATCATTTCTGGTATATGAATAACATGATGTTTTTCAATGGCAAAAATCAATGAATATTGTAAATGCACAAACAGTAATTTCTCCGCATTGCAAGGTGCAATTCTGAAATTTTTTGCTTTTTCCTGCTCCTCTTAGCATGATAAAGAAGATTCAAAGAGACTGAGATGCCAGCTCCTTTCATTCAGTCAGTAGCTTCAGTCATTTCTGGACGTTTTTCAATGGCAAAAATCAATGAATATTGTAAATGCACAAACAGTAATTTCTCCGCATTGCAAGGTGCAATTCTGAAATTTTTTGCTTTTTCCTGCTCCTCTTAGCATGATAAAGAAGATTCAAAGAGAGTGAGATGCCAGCTCCTTTCATTCAGTCAGTAGCTTCAAACATTTCTGGTATAAACATTTCTGGACGTTTTTCAATGGCAAAAATCAATGAATATTGTAAATGCACAAACAGTAATATCTCCACATTGCAAGGTGCAATTCTGAAATTTTTTGCTTTTTCCTGCTAATCCTAGCATGATAAAGAAGATTCAAATAGAGTGAGATGCCAGCTCCTTTCATTCAGTCAGTAGCTTCAAACATTTCTGGACGTTTTTCAATGGCAAAATTCAATGAATATTGTAAATGCACAAACAGTAATATCTCCACATTGCAAGGTGCAATTCTGAATTTTTTGCTTTTTCCTGCTAATCCTAGCATGATAAAGAAGATTCAAAGAGAGTGAGATGCCAGCTCCTTTCATTCAGTCAGTAGCTTCAATCATTTCTGGACGTTTTTCAATGGCAAAAATCAATGAATATTGTAAATGCACAAACAGTAATTTCTCCGCATTGCAAGGTGCAATTCTGAAATTTTTTGCTTTTTCCTGCTCCTCTTAGCATGATAAAGAAGATTCAAAGAGAGTGAGATGCCAGCTCCTTTCATTCAGTCAGTAGCTTCAATCATTTCTGGACGTTTTTCAATGGCAAAAATCAATGAATATTGTAAATGCACAAACAGTAATTTCTCCGCATTGCAAGGTGCAATTCTGAAATTTTTTGCTTTTTCCTGCTCCTCTTAGCATGATAAAGAAGATTCAAAGAGAGTGAGATGCCAGCTCCTTTCATTCAGTCAGTAGCTTCAATCATTTCTGGTATATGAATAACATGATGTTTTTCAATGGCAAAAATCAATGAATATTGTAAATGCACAAACAGTAATTTCTCCGCATTGCAAGGTGCAATTCTGAAATTTTTTGCTTTTTCCTGCTCCTCTTAGCATGATAAAGAAGATTCAAAGAGAGTGAGATGCCAGCTCCTTTCATTCAGTCAGTAGCTTCAATCATTTCTGGTATATGAATAACATGATGTTTTTCAATGGCAAAAATCAATGAATATTGTAAATGCACAAACAGTAATTTCTCCGCATTGCAAGTTGCAATTCTGAAATTTTTTGCTTTTTCCTGCTCCTCTTAGCATGATAAAGAAGATTCAAAGAGAGTGAGATTCCAGCTCCTTTCATTCAGTCAGTAGCTTCAATCATTTCTGGACGTTTTTCAATGGCAAAAATCAATGAATATTGTAAATGCACAAACAGTAATTTCTCCGCATTGCAAGGTGCAATTCTGAAATTTTTTGCTTTTTCCTGCTCCTCTTAGCATGATAAAGAAGATTCAAAGAGAGTGAGATGCCAGCTCCTTTCATTCAGTCAGTAGCTTCAATCATTTCTGGACGTTTTTTAATGGCAAAAATCAATGAATATTGTAAATGCACAAACAGTAATTTCTCCGCATTGCAAGATGCAATTCTGAAATTTTTTGCTTTTTCCTGCTCCTCTTAGCATGATAAAGAAGATTCAAAGAGAGTGAGATGCCAGCTCCTTTCATTCAGTCAGTAGCTTCAATCATTTCTGGACGTTTTTCAATGGCAAAAATCAATGAATATTGTAAATGCACAAACAGTAATTTCTCCGCATTGCAAGGTGCAATTCTGAAATTTTTTGCTTTTTCCTGCTCCTCTTAGCATGATAAAGAAGATTCAAAGAGAGTGAGATGCCAGCTCCTTTCATTCAGTCAGTAGCTTCAATCATTTCTGGACGTTTTTCAATGGCAAAAATCAATGAATATTGTAAATGCACAAACAGTAATTTCTCCGCATTGCAAGGTGCAATTCTGAAATTTTTTGCTTTTTCCTGCTCCTCTTAGCATGATAAAGAAGATTCAAAGAGAGTGAGATGCCAGCTCCTTTCATTCAGTCAGTAGCTTCAATCATTTCTGGTATATGAATAACATGATGTTTTTCAATGGCAAAAATCAATGAATATTGTAAATGCACAAACAGTAATTTCTCCGCATTGCAAGTTGCAATTCTGAAATTTTTTGCTTTTTCCTGCTCCTCTTAGCATGATAAAGAAGATTCAAAGAGAGTGAGATTCCAGCTCCTTTCATTCAGTCAGTAGCTTCAATCATTTCTGGACGTTTTTCAATGGCAAAAATCAATGAATATTGTAAATGCACAAACAGTAATTTCTCCGCATTGCAAGGTGCAATTCTGAAATTTTTTGCTTTTTCCTGCTCCTCTTAGCATGATAAAGAAGATTCAAAGAGAGTGAGATGCCAGCTCCTTTCATTCAGTCAGTAGCTTCAATCATTTCTGGACGTTTTTCAATGGCAAAAATCAATGAATATTGTAAATGCACAAACAGTAATTTCTCCGCATTGCAAGATGCAATTCTGAAATTTTTTGCTTTTTCCTGCTCCTCTTAGCATGATAAAGAAGATTCAAAGAGAGTGAGATGCCAGCTCCTTTCATTCAGTCAGTAGCTTCAATCATTTCTGGACGTTTTTCAATGGCAAAAATCAATGAATATTGTAAATGCACAAACAGTAATTTCTCCGCATTGCAAGGTGCAATTCTGAAATTTTTTGCTTTTTCCTGCTCCTCTTAGCATGATAAAGAAGATTCAAAGAGAGTGAGATGCCAGCTCCTTTCATTCAGTCAGTAGCTTCAATCATTTCTGGTATATGAATAACATGTTTTTCAATGGCAAAAATCAATGAATATTGTAAATGCACAAACAGTAATTTCTCCGCATTGCAAGGTGCAATTCTGAAATTTTTTGCTTTTTCCTGCTCCTCTTAGCATGATAAAGAAGATTCAAAGAGACTGAGATGCCAGCTCCTTTCATTCAGTCAGTAGCTTCAGTCATTTCTGGACGTTTTTCAATGGCAAAAATCAATGAATATTGTAAATGCACAAACAGTAATTTCTCCGCATTGCAAGGTGCAATTCTGAAATTTTTTGCTTTTTCCTGCTCCTCTTAGCATGATAAAGAACATTCAAAGAGAGTGAGATGCCAGCTCCTTTCATTCAGTCAGTAGCTTCAAACATTTCTGGTATAAACATTTCTGGACGTTTTTCAATGGCAAAAATCAATGAATATTGTAAATGCACAAACAGTAATATCTCCACATTGCAAGGTGCAATTCTGAAATTTTTTGCTTTTTCCTGCTAATCCTAGCATGATAAAGAAGATTCAAAGAGAGTGAGATGCCAGCTCCTTTCATTCAGTCAGTAGCTTCAATCATTTCTGGACGTTTTTCAATGGCAAAAATCAATGAATATTGTAAATGCACAAACAGTAATTTCTCCGCATTGCAAGGTGCAATTCTGAAATTTTTTGCTTTTTCCTGCTCCTCTTAGCATGATAAAGAAGATTCAAAGAGAGTGAGATGCCAGCTCCTTTCATTCAGTCAGTAGCTTCAATCATTTCTGGACGTTTTTCAATGGCAAAAATCAATGAATATTGTAAATGCACAAACAGTAATTTCTCCGCATTGCAAGGTGCAATTCTGAAATTTTTTGCTTTTTCCTGCTCCTCTTAGCATGATAAAGAAGATTCAAAGAGAGTGAGATGCCAGCTCCTTTCATTCAGTCAGTAGCTTCAATCATTTCTGGTATATGAATAACATGATGTTTTTCAATGGCAAAAATCAATGAATATTGTAAATGCACAAACAGTAATTTCTCCGCATTGCAAGGTGCAATTCTGAAATTTTTTGCTTTTTCCTGCTCCTCTTAGCATGATAAATAAGATTCAAAGAGAGTGAGATGCCAGCTCCTTTCATTCAGTCAGTAGCTTCAATCATTTCTGGATGTTTTTCAATGGCAAAAATCAATGAATATTGTAAATGCACAAACAGTAATTTCTCCGCATTGCAAGGTGCAATTCTGAAATTTCTTGCATTTTCCTGCTCCTCTTAGCATGATAAAGAAGATTCAAAGAGAGTGAGATGCCAGCTCCTTTCATTCAGTCAGTAGCTTCAAACATTTCTGGTATATGAATAACATGATGTTTTTCAATGGCAAAAATCAATGAATATTGTAAATGCACAAACAGTAATTTCTCCGCATTGCAAGGTGCAATTCTGAAATTTTTTGCTTTTTCCTGCTCCTCTTAGCATGATAAAGAAGATTCAAAGAGAGTGAGATGCCAGCTCCTTTCATTCAGTCAGTAGCTTCAATCATTTCTGGACGTTTTTCAATGGCAAAAATCAATGAATATTGTAAATGCACAAACAGTAATTTCTCCGCATTGCAAGGTGCAATTCTGAAATTTTTTGCTTTTTCCTGCTCCTCTTAGCATGATAAAGAAGATTCAAAGAGAGTGAGATGCCAGCTTCTTTCATTCAGTCAGTAGCTTCAAACATTTCTGGGATATGAATAACATGATGTTTTTCAATGGCAAAAATTAATGAATATTGTAAATGCACAAACAGTAATTTCTCCGCATTGCAAGGTGCAATTCTGAAATTTTTTGCTTTTTCCTGCTCCTCTTAGCATGATAAAGAAGATTCAAAGAGAGTGAGATGCCAGCTCCTTTCATTCAGTCAGTAGCTTCAATCATTTCTGGACGTTTTTCAATGGCAAAAATCAATGAATATTGTAAATGCACAAACAGTAATTTCTCCGCATTGCAAGGTGCAATTCTGAAATTTTTTGCTTTTTCCTGCTCCTCTTAGCATGATAAAGAAGATTCAAAGAGAGTGAGATGCCAGCTCCTTTCATTCAGTCAGTAGCTTCAATCATTTCTGGACGTTTTTCAATGGCAAAAATCAATGAATATTGTAAATGCACAAACAGTAATTTCTCCGCATTGCAAGGTGCAATTCTGAAATTTTTTGCTTTTTCCTGCTCCTCTTAGCATGATAAAGAAGTTTCAAAGAGAGTGAGATGCCAGCTTCTTTCATTCAGTCAGTAGCTTCAAACATTTCTGGGATATGAATAACATAATGTTTTTCAATGGCAAAAATTAATGAATATTGTAAATGCACAAACAGTAATTTCTCCGCATTGCAAGGTGCAATTCTGAAATTTTTTGCTTTTTCCTGCTCCTCTTAGCATGATAAAGAAGATTCAAAGAGAGTGAGATGCCAGCTCCTTTCATTCAGTCAGTAGCTTCAATCATTTCTGGACGTTTTTCAATGGCAAAAATCAATGAATATTGTAAATGCACAAACAGTAATTTCTCCGCATTGCAAGGTGCAATTCTGAAATTTTTTGCTTTTTCCTGCTCCTCTTAGCATGATAAAGAAGATTCAAAGAGAGTGAGATGCCAGCTCCTTTCATTCAGTCAGTAGCTTCAATCATTTCTGGACGTTTTTCAATGGCAAAAATCAATGAATATTGTAAATGCACAAACAGTAATTTCTCCGCATTGCAAGGTGCAATTCTGAATTTTTTTGCTTTTTCCTGCTCCTCTTAGCATGATAAAGAAGATTCAAAGAGAGTGAGATGCCAGCTCCTTTCATTCAGTCAGTAGCTTCAATCATTTCTGGTATATGAATAACATGATGTTTTTCAATGGCAAAAATCAATGAATATTGTAAATGCACAAACAGTAATTTCTCCGCATTGCAAGTTGCAATTCTGAAATTTTTTGCTTTTTCCTGCTCCTCTTAGCATGATAAAGAAGATTCAAAGAGAGTGAGATTCCAGCTCCTTTCATTCAGTCAGTAGCTTCAATCATTTCTGGACGTTTTTCAATGGCAAAAATCAATGAATATTGTAAATGCACAAACAGTAATTTCTCCGCATTGCAAGGTGCAATTCTGAAATTTTTTGCTTTTTCCTGCTCCTCTTAGCATGATAAAGAAGATTCAAAGAGAGTGAGATGCCAGCTCCTTTCATTCAGTCAGTAGCTTCAATCATTTCTGGACGTTTTTCAATGGCAAAAATCAATGAATATTGTAAATGCACAAACAGTAATTTCTCCGCATTGCAAGGTGCAATTCTGAATTTTTTTGCTTTTTCCTGCTCCTCTTAGCATGATAAAGAAGATTCAAAGAGAGTGAGATGCCAGCTCCTTTCATTCAGTCAGTAGCTTCAATCATTTCTGGTATATGAATAACATGATGTTTTTCAATGGCAAAAATCAATGAATATTGTAAATGCACAAACAGTAATTTCTCCGCATTGCAAGTTGCAATTCTGAAATTTTTTGCTTTTTCCTGCTCCTCTTAGCATGATAAAGAAGATTCAAAGAGAGTGAGATTCCAGCTCCTTTCATTCAGTCAGTAGCTTCAATCATTTCTGGACGTTTTTCAATGGCAAAAATCAATGAATATTGTAAATGCACAAACAGTAATTTCTCCGCATTGCAAGGTGCAATTCTGAATTTTTTTGCTTTTTCCTGCTCCTCTTAGCATGATAAAGAAGATTCAAAGAGAGTGAGATGCCAGCTCCTTTCATTCAGTCAGTAGCTTCAATCATTTCTGGTATATGAATAACATGATGTTTTTCAATGGCAAAAATCAATGAATATTGTAAATGCACAAACAGTAATTTCTCCGCATTGCAAGTTGCAATTCTGAAATTTTTTGCTTTTTCCTGCTCCTCTTAGCATGATAAAGAAGATTCAAAGAGAGTGAGATTCCAGCTCCTTTCATTCAGTCAGTAGCTTCAATCATTTCTGGACGTTTTTCAATGGCAAAAATCAATGAATATTGTAAATGCACAAACAGTAATTTCTCCGCATTGCAAGGTGCAATTCTGAAATTTTTTGCTTTTTCCTGCTCCTCTTAGCATGATAAAGAAGATTCAAAGAGAGTGAGATGCCAGCTCCTTTCATTCAGTCAGTAGCTTCAATCATTTCTGGTATATGAATAACATGATGTTTTTCAATGGCAAAAATCAATGAATATTGTAAATGCACAAACAGTAATTTCTCCGCATTGCAAGTTGCAATTCTGAAATTTTTTGCTTTTTCCTGCTCCTCTTAGCATGATAAAGAAGATTCAAAGAGAGTGAGTTTCCAGCTCCTTTCATTCAGTCAGTAGCTTCAATCATTTCTGGACATTTTTCAATGGCAAAAATCAATGAATATTGTAAATGCACAAACAGTAATTTCTCCGCATTGCAAGGTGCAATTCTGAAATTTTTTGCTTTTTCCTGCTCCTCTTAGCATGATAAAGAAGATTCAAAGAGAGTGAGATGCCAGCTCCTTTCATTCAGTCAGTAGCTTCAATCATTTATGGACGTTTTTCAATGGCAAAAATCAATGAATATTGTAAATGCACAAACAGTAATTTCTCCGCATTGCAAGATGCAATTCTGAAATTTTTTGCTTTTTCCTGCTCCTCTTAGCATGATAAAGAAGATTCAAAGAGAGTGAGATGCCATCTCCTTTCATTCAGTCAGTAGCTTCAATCATTTCTGGACGTTTTTCAATGGCAAAAATCAATGAATATTGTAAATGCACAAACAGTAATTTCTCCGCATTGCAAGGTGCAATTCTGAAATTTTTTGCTTTTTCCTGCTCCTCTTAGCATGATAAAGAAGATTCAAAGAGAGTGAGATGCCAGCTCCTTTCATTCAGTCAGTAGCTTCAATCATTTCTGGACGTTTTTCAATGGCAAAAATCAATGAATATTGTAAATGCACAAACAGTAATTTCTCCGCATTGCAAGGTGCAATTCTGAAATTTTTTGCTTTTTCCTGCTCCTCTTAGCATGATAAAGAAGATTCAAAGAGAGTGAGATGCCAGCTCCTTTCATTCAGTCAGTAGCTTCAATCATTTCTGGTATATGAATAACATGATGTTTTTCAATGGCAAAAATCAATGAATATTGTAAATGCACAAACAGTAATTTCTCCGCATTGCAAGTTGCAATTCTGAAATTTTTTGCTTTTTCCTGCTCCTCTTAGCATGATAAAGAAGATTCAAAGAGAGTGAGATTCCAGCTCCTTTCATTCAGTCAGTAGCTTCAATCATTTCTGGACGTTTTTCAATGGCAAAAATCAATGAATATTGTAAATGCACAAACAGTAATTTCTCCGCATTGCAAGGTGCAATTCTGAAATTTTTTGCATTTTCCTGCTCCTCTTAGCATGATAAAGAAGATTCAAAGAGAGTGAGATGCCAGCTCCTTTCATTCAGTCAGTAGCTTCAATCATTTCTGGACTTTTTTCAATGGCAAAAATCAATGAATATTGTAAATGCACAAACAGTAATTTCTCCGCATTGCAAGATGCAATTCTGAAATTTTTTGCTTTTTCCTGCTCCTCTTAGCATGATAAAGAAGATTCAAAGAGAGTGAGATGCCAGCTCCTTTCATTCAGTCAGTAGCTTCAATCATTTCTGGACGTTTTTCAATGGCAAAAATCAATGAATATTGTAAATGCACAAACAGTAATTTCTCCGCATTGCAAGGTGCAATTCTGAAATTTTTTGCTTTTTCCTGCTCCTCTTAGCATGATAAAGAAGATTCAAAGAGAGTGAGATGCCAGCTCCTTTCATTCAGTCAGTAGCTTCAAACATTTTTGGTATAAACATTTCTGGACGTTTTTCAATGGCAAAAATCAATGAATATTGTAAATGCACAAACAGTAATATCTCCACATTGTAAGGTGCAATTCTGAAATTTTTTGCTTTTTCCTGCTAATCCTAGCATGATAAAGAAGATTCAAATAGAGTGAGATGCCAGCTCCTTTCATTCAGTCAGTAGCTTCAAACATTTCTGGACGTTTTTCAATGGCAAAATTCAATGAATATTGTAAATGCACAAACAGTAATATCTCCACATTGCAAGGTGCAATTCTGAAATTTTTTGCTTTTTCCTGCTAATCCTAGCATGATAAAGAAGATTCAAAGAGAGTGAGATGCCAGCTCCTTTCATTCAGTCAGTAGCTTCAATCATTTCTGGACGTTTTTCAATGGCAAAAATCAATGAATATTGTAAATGCACAAACAGTAATTTCTCCGCATTGCAAGGTGCAATTCTGAAATTTTTTGCTTTTTCCTGCTCCTCTTAGCATGATAAAGAAGACTCAAAGAGAGTGAGATGCCAGCTCCTTTCATTCAGTCAGTAGCTTCAATCATTTCTGGACGTTTTTCAATGGCAAAAATCAATGAATATTGTAAATGCACAAACAGTAATTTCTCCGCATTGCAAGGTGCAATTCTGAAATTTTTTGCTTTTTCCTGCTCCTCTTAGCATGATACAGAAGATTCAAAGAGAGTGAGATGCCAGCTCCTTTCATTCAGTCAGTAGCTTCAATCATTTCTGGTGTATGAATAACATGATGTTTTTCAATGGCAAAAATCAATGAATATTGTAAATGCACAAACAGTAATTTCTCCGCATTGCAAGTTGCAATTCTGAAATTTTTTGCTTTTTGCTGCTCCTCTTAGCATGATAAAGAAGATTCAAAGAGAGTGAGATGCCAGCTCCTTTCATTCAGTCAGTAGCTTCAATCATTTCTGGACGTTTTTCAATGGCAAAAATCAATGAATATTGTAAATGCACAAACAGTAATTTCTCCGCATTGCAAGGTGCAATTCTGAAATTTTTTGCTTTTTCCTGCTCCTCTTAGCATGATAAAGAAGATTCAAAGAGAGTGAGATGCCAGCTCCTTTCATTCAGTCAGTAGCTTCAATCATTTCTGGACGTTTTTCAATGGCAAAAATCAATGAATATTGTAAATGCACAAACAGTAATTTCTCCGCATTGCAAGGTGCAATTCTGAAATTTTTTGCTTTTTCCTGCTCCTCTTAGCATGATAAAGAAGATTCAAAGAGAGTGAGATGCCAGCTCCTTTCATTCAGTCAGTAGCTTCAATCATTTCTGGTATATGAATAACATGATGTTTTTCAATGGCAAAAATCAATGAATATTGTAAATGCACAAACAGTAATTTCTCCGCATTGCAAGGTGCAATTCTGAAATTTTTTGCTTTTTCCTGCTCCTCTTAGCATGATAAAGAAGATTCAAAGAGAGTGAGAAGCCAGCTCCTTTCATTCAGTCAGTAGCTTCAATCATTTCTGGATGTTTTTCAATGGCAAAAATCAATGAATATTGTAAATGCACAAACAGTAATTTCTCCGCATTGCAAGGTGCAATTCTGAAATTTCTTGCATTTTCCTGCTCCTCTTAGCATGATAAAGAAGATTCAAAGAGAGTGAGATGCCAGCTCCTTTCATTCAGTCAGTAGCTTCAATCATTTCTGGACGTTTTTCAATGGCAAAAATCAATGAATATTGTAAATGCACAAACAGTAATTTCTCCGCATTGCAAGGTGCAATTCTGAAATTTTTTGCTTTTTCCTGCTCCTCTTAGCATGATAAAGAAGATTCAAAGAGAGTGAGATGCCAGCTCCTTTCATTCAGTCAGTAGCTTCAAACATTTCTGGTATATGAATAACATGATGTTTTTCAATGGCAAAAATCAATGAATATTGTAAATGCACAAACAGTAATTTCTCCGCATTGCAAGGTGCAATTCTGAAATTTTTTGCTTTTTCCTGCTCCTCTTAGCATGATAAAGAAGATTCAAAGAGAGTGAGATGCCAGCTCCTTTCATTCAGTCAGTAGCTTCAATCATTTCTGGACGTTTTTCAATGGCAAAAATCAATGAATATTGTAAATGCACAAACAGTAATTTCTCCGCATTGCAAGGTGCAATTCTGAAATTTTTTGCTTTTTCCTGCTCCTCTTAGCATGATAAAGAAGATTCAAAGAGAGTGAGATGCCAGCTTCTTTCATTCAGTCAGTAGCTTCAAACATTTCTGGGATATGAATAACATGATGTTTTTCAATGGCAAAAATTAATGAATATTGTAAATGCACAAACAGTAATTTCTCCGCATTGCAAGGTGCAATTCTGAAATTTTTTGCTTTTTCCTGCTCCTCTTAGCATGATAAAGAAGATTCAAAGAGAGTGAGATGCCAGCTCCTTTCATTCAGTCAGTAGCTTCAATCATTTCTGGACGTTTTTCAATGGCAAAAATCAATGAATATTGTAAATGCACAAACAGTAATTTCTCCGCATTGCAAGGTGCAATTCTGAAATTTTTTGCTTTTTCCTGCTCCTCTTAGCATGATAAAGAAGATTCAAAGAGAGTGAGATGCCAGCTCCTTTCATTCAGTCAGTAGCTTCAATCATTTCTGGACGTTTTTCAATGGCAAAAATCAATGAATATTGTAAATGCACAAACAGTAATTTCTCCGCATTGCAAGGTGCAATTCTGAAATTTTTTGCTTTTTCCTGCTCCTCTTAGCATGATAAAGAAGATTCAAAGAGAGTGAGATGCCAGCTCCTTTCATTCAGTCAGTAGCTTCAATCATTTCTGGTATATGAATAACATGATGTTTTTCAATGGCAAAAATCAATGAATATTGTAAATGCACAAACAGTAATTTCTCCGCATTGCAAGTTGCAATTCTGAAATTTTTTGCTTTTTCCTGCTCCTCTTAGCATGATAAAGAAGATTCAAAGAGAGTGAGATTCCAGCTCCTTTCATTCAGTCAGTAGCTTCAATCATTTCTGGACTTTTTTCAATGGCAAAAATCAATGAATATTGTAAATGCACAAACAGTAATTTCTCCGCATTGCAAGGTGCAATTCTGAAATTTTTTGCTTTTTCCTGCTCCTCTTAGCATGATACAGAAGATTCAAAGAGAGTGAGATGCCAGCTCCTTTCATTCAGTCAGTAGCTTCAATCATTTCTGGTATATGAATAACATGATGTTTTTCAATGGCAAAAATCAATGAATATTGTAAATGCACAAACAGTAATTTCTCCGCATTGCAAGTTGCAATTCTGAAATTTTTTGCTTTTTCCTGCTCCTCTTAGCATGATAAAGAAGATTCAAAGAGAGTGAGATGCCAGCTCCTTTCATTCAGTCAGTAGCTTCAATCATTTCTGGACGTTTTTCAATGGCAAAAATCAATGAATATTGTAAATGCACAAACAGTAATTTCTCCGCATTGCAAGGTGCAATTCTGAAATTTTTTGCTTTTTCCTGCTCCTCTTAGCATGATAAAGAAGATTCAAAGAGAGTGAGATGCCAGCTCCTTTCATTCAGTCAGTAGCTTCAAACATTTCTGGTATAAACATTTCTGGACGTTTTTCAATGGCAAAAATCAATGAATATTGTAAATGCACAAACAGTAATATCTCCACATTGCAAGGTGCAATTCTGAAATTTTTTTGCTTTTTCCTGCTAATCCTAGCATGATAAAGAAGATTCAAATAGAGTGAGATGCCAGCTCCTTTCATTCAGTCAGTAGCTTCAAACATTTCTGGACGTTTTTCAATGGCAAAATTCAATGAATATTGTAAATGCACAAACAGTAATATCTCCACATTGCAAGGTGCAATTCTGAAATTTTTTGCTTTTTCCTGCTAATCCTAGCATGATAAAGAAGATTCAAAGAGAGTGAGATGCCAGCTCCTTTCATTCAGTCAGTAGCTTCAATCATTTCTGGACGTTTTTCAATGGCAAAAATCAATGAATATTGTAAATGCACAAACAGTAATTTCTCCGCATTGCAAGGTGCAATTCTGAAATTTTTTGCTTTTTCCTGCTCCTCTTAGCATGATAAAGAAGATTCAAAGAGAGTGAGATGCCAGCTCCTTTCATTCAGTCAGTAGCTTCAATCATTTCTGCACGTTTTTCAATGGCAAAAATCAATGAATATTGTAAATGCACAAACAGTAATTTCTCCGCATTGCAAGGTGCAATTCTGAAATTTTTTGCTTTTTCCTGCTCCTCTTAGCATGATAAAGAAGATTCAAAGAGAGTGAGATGCCAGCTCCTTTCATTCAGTCAGTAGCTTCAATCATTTCTGGACGTTTTTCAATGGCAAAAATCAATGAATATTGTAAATGCACAAACAGTAATTTCTCCGCATTGCAAGGTGCAATTCTGAAATTTTTTGCTTTTTCCTGCTCCTCTTAGCATGATACAGAAGATTCAAAGAGAGTGAGATGCCAGCTCCTTTCATTCAGTCAGTAGCTTCAATCATTTCTGGTATATGAATAACATGATGTTTTTCAATGGCAAAAATCAATGAATATTGTAAATGCACAAACAGTAATTTCTCCGCATTGCAAGTTGCAATTCTGAAATTTTTTGCTTTTTCCTGCTCCTCTTAGCATGATAAAGAAGATTCAAAGAGAGTGAGATGCCAGCTCCTTTCATTCAGTCAGTAGCTTCAATCATTTCTGGACGTTTTTCAATGGCAAAAATCAATGAATATTGTAAATGCACAAACAGTAATTTCTCCGCATTGCAAGGTGCAATTCTGAAATTTTTTGCTTTTTCCTGCTCCTCTTAGCATGATAAAGAAGATTCAAAGAGAGTGAGATGCCAGCTCCTTTCATTCAGTCAGTAGCTTCAATCATTTCTGGACGTTTTTCAATGGCAAAAATCAATGAATATTGTAAATGCACAAACAGTAATTTCTCCGCATTGCAAGGTGCAATTCTGAAATTTTTTGCTTTTTCCTGCTCCTCTTAGCATGATAAAGAAGATTCAAAGAGAGTGAGATGCCAGCTCCTTTCATTCAGTCAGTAGCTTCAATCATTTCTGGTATATGAATAACATGATGTTTTTCAATGGCAAAAATCAATGAATATTGTAAATGCACAAACAGTAATTTCTCCGCATTGCAAGGTGCAATTCTGAAATTTTTTGCTTTTTCCTGCTCCTCTTAGCATGATAAAGAAGATTCAAAGAGAGTGAGAAGCCAGCTCCTTTCATTCAGTCAGTAGCTTCAATCATTTCTGGATGTTTTTCAATGGCAAAAATCAATGAATATTGTAAATGCACAAACAGTAATTTCTCCGCATTGCAAGGTGCAATTCTGAAATTTCTTGCATTTTCCTGCTCCTCTTAGCATGATAAAGAAGATTCAAAGAGAGTGAGATGCCAGCTCCTTTCATTCAGTCAGTAGCTTCAATCATTTCTGGACGTTTTTCAATGGCAAAAATCAATGAATATTGTAAATGCACAAACAGTAATTTCTCCGCATTGCAAGGTGCAATTCTGAAATTTTTTGCTTTTTCCTGCTCCTCTTAGCATGATAAAGAAGATTCAAAGAGAGTGAGATGCCAGCTCCTTTCATTCAGTCAGTAGCTTCAAACATTTCTGGTATATGAATAACATGATGTTTTTCAATGGCAAAAATCAATGAATATTGTAAATGCACAAACAGTAATTTCTCCGCATTGCAAGGTGCAATTCTGAAATTTTTTGCTTTTTCCTGCTCCTCTTAGCATGATAAAGAAGATTCAAAGAGAGTGAGATGCCAGCTCCTTTCATTCAGTCAGTAGCTTCAATCATTTCTGGACGTTTTTCAATGGCAAAAATCAATGAATATTGTAAATGCACAAACAGTAATTTCTCCGCAATGCAAGGTGCAATTCTGAAATTTTTTGCTTTTTCCTGCTCCTCTTAGCATGATAAAGAAGATTCAAAGAGAGTGAGATGCCAGCTCCTTTCATTCAGTCAGTAGCTTCAAACATTTCTGGTATATGAATAACATGATGTTTTTCAATGGCAAAAATCAATGAATATTGTAAATGCACAAACAGTAATTTCTCCGCATTGCAAGGTGCAATTCTGAAATTTTTTGCTTTTTCCTGCTCCTCTTAGCATGATAAAGAAGATTCAAAGAGAGTGAGATGCCAGCTCCTTTCATTCAGTCAGTAGCTTCAATCATTTCTGGACGTTTTTCAATGGCAAAAATCAATGAATATTGTAAATGCACAAACAGTAATTTCTCCGCAATGCAAGGTGCAATTCTGAAATTTTTTGCTTTTTCCTGCTCCTCTTAGCATGATAAAGAAGATTCAAAGAGAGTGAGATGCCAGCTTCTTTCATTCAGTCAGTAGCTTCAAACATTTCTGGGATATGAATAACATGATGTTTTTCAATGGCAAAAATTAATGAATATTGTAAATGCACAAACAGTAATTTCTCCGCATTGCAAGGTGCAATTCTGAAATTTTTTGCTTTTTCCTGCTCCTCTTAGCATGATAAAGAAGATTCAAAGAGAGTGAGATGCCAGCTCCTTTCATTCAGTCAGTAGCTTCAATCATTTCTGGACGTTTTTCAATGGCAAAAATCAATGAATATTGTAAATGCACAAACAGTAATTTCTCCGCATTGCAAGGTGCAATTCTGAAATTTTTTGCTTTTTCCTGCTCCTCTTAGCATGATAAAGAAGATTCAAAGAGAGTGAGATGCCAGCTCCTTTCATTCAGTCAGTAGCTTCAATCATTTCTGGACGTTTTTCAATGGCAAAAATCAATGAATATTGTAAATGCACAAACAGTAATTTCTCCTCATTGCAAGGTGCAATTCTGAAATTTTTTGCTTTTTCCTGCTCCTCTTAGCATGATAAAGAAGATTCAAAGAGAGTGAGATGCCAGCTCCTTTCATTCAGTCAGTAGCTTCAATCATTTCTGGTATATGAATAACATGATGTTTTTCAATGGCAAAAATCAATGAATATTGTAAATGCACAAACAGTAATTTCTCCGCATTGCAAGTTGCAATTCTGAAATTTTTTGCTTTTTCCTGCTCCTCTTAGCATGATAAAGAAGATTCAAAGAGAGTGAGATTCCAGCTCCTTTCATTCAGTCAGTAGCTTCAATCATTTCTGGACTTTTTTCAATGGCAAAAATCAATGAATATTGTAAATGCACAAACAGTAATTTCTCCGCATTGCAAGGTGCAATTCTGAAATTTTTGCTTTTTCCTGCTCCTCTTAGCATGATACAGAAGATTCAAAGAGAGTGAGATGCCAGCTCCTTTCATTCAGTCAGTAGCTTCAATCATTTCTGGTATATGAATAACATGATGTTTTTCAATGGCAAAAATCAATGAATATTGTAAATGCACAAACAGTAATTTCTCCGCATTGCAAGTTGCAATTCTGAAATTTTTTGCTTTTTCCTGCTCCTCTTAGCATGATAAAGAAGATTCAAAGAGAGTGAGATGCCAGCTCCTTTCATTCAGTCAGTAGCTTCAATCATTTCTGGTATATGAATAACATGATGTTTTTCAATGGCAAAAATCAATGAATATTGTAAATGCACAAACAGTAATTTCTCCGCATTGCAAGGTGCAATTCTGAAATTTTTTGCTTTTTCCTGCTCCTCTTAGCATGATAAAGAAGATTCAAAGAGAGTGAGAAGCCAGCTCCTTTCATTCAGTCAGTAGCTTCAATCATTTCTGGATGTTTTTCAATGGCAAAAATCAATGAATATTGTAAATGCACAAACAGTAATTTCTCCGCATTGCAAGGTGCAATTCTGAAATTTCTTGCATTTTCCTGCTCCTCTTAGCATGATAAAGAAGATTCAAAGAGAGTGAGATGCCAGCTCCTTTCATTCAGTCAGTAGCTTCAATCATTTCTGGACGTTTTTCAATGGCAAAAATCAATGAATATTGTAAATGCACAAACAGTAATTTCTCCGCATTGCAAGGTGCAATTCTGAAATTTTTTGCTTTTTCCTGCTCCTCTTAGCATGATAAAGAAGATTCAAAGAGAGTGAGATGCCAGCTCCTTTCATTCAGTCAGTAGCTTCAAACATTTCTGGTATATGAATAACATGATGTTTTTCAATGGCAAAAATCAATGAATATTGTAAATGCACAAACAGTAATTTCTCCGCATTGCAAGGTGCAATTCTGAAATTTTTTGCTTTTTCCTGCTCCTCTTAGCATGATAAAGAAGATTCAAAGAGAGTGAGATGCCAGCTCCTTTCATTCAGTCAGTAGCTTCAATCATTTCTGGACGTTTTTCAATGGCAAAAATCAATGAATATTGTAAATGCACAAACAGTAATTTCTCCGCATTGCAAGGTGCAATTCTGAAATTTTTTGCTTTTTCCTGCTCCTCTTAGCATGATAAAGAAGATTCAAAGAGAGTGAGATGCCAGCTTCTTTCATTCAGTCAGTAGCTTCAAACATTTCTGGGATATGAATAACATGATGTTTTTCAATGGCAAAAATTAATGAATATTGTAAATGCACAAACAGTAATTTCTCCGCATTGCAAGGTGCAATTCTGAAATTTTTTGCTTTTTCCTGCTCCTCTTAGCATGATAAAGAAGATTCAAAGAGAGTGAGATGCCAGCTCCTTTCATTCAGTCAGTAGCTTCAATCATTTCTGGACGTTTTTCAATGGCAAAAATCAATGAATATTGTAAATGCACAAACAGTAATTTCTCCGCATTGCAAGGTGCAATTCTGAAATTTTTTGCTTTTTCCTGCTCCTCTTAGCATGATAAAGAAGATTCAAAGAGAGTGAGATGCCAGCTCCTTTCATTCAGTCAGTAGCTTCAATCATTTCTGGACGTTTTTCAATGGCAAAAATCAATGAATATTGTAAATGCACAAACAGTAATTTCTCCGCATTGCAAGGTGCAATTCTGAAATTTTTTGCTTTTTCCTGCTCCTCTTAGCATGATAAAGAAGATTCAAAGAGAGTGAGATGCCAGCTCCTTTCATTCAGTCAGTAGCTTCAATCATTTCTGGTATATGAATAACATGATGTTTTTCAATGGCAAAAATCAATGAATATTGTAAATGCACAAACAGTAATTTCTCCGCATTGCAAGTTGCAATTCTGAAATTTTTTGCTTTTTCCTGCTCCTCTTAGCATGATAAAGAAGATTCAAAGAGAGTGAGATTCCAGCTCCTTTCATTCAGTCAGTAGCTTCAATCATTTCTGGACTTTTTTCAATGGCAAAAATCAATGAATATTGTAAATGCACAAACAGTAATTTCTCCGCATTGCAAGGTGCAATTCTGAAATTTTTTGCTTTTTCCTGCTCCTCTTAGCATGATACAGAAGATTCAAAGAGAGTGAGATGCCAGCTCCTTTCATTCAGTCAGTAGCTTCAATCATTTCTGGTATATGAATAACATGATGTTTTTCAATGGCAAAAATCAATGAATATTGTAAATGCACAAACAGTAATTTCTCCGCATTGCAAGTTGCAATTCTGAAATTTTTTGCTTTTTCCTGCTCCTCTTAGCATGATAAAGAAGATTCAAAGAGAGTGAGATGCCAGCTCCTTTCATTCAGTCAGTAGCTTCAATCATTTCTGGACGTTTTTCAATGGCAAAAATCAATGAATATTGTAAATGCACAAACAGTAATTTCTCCGCATTGCAAGGTGCAATTCTGAAATTTTTTGCTTTTTCCTGCTCCTCTTAGCATGATAAAGAAGATTCAAAGAGAGTGAGGTGCCAGCTCCTTTCATTCAGTCAGTAGCTTCAAACATTTCTGGTATAAACATTTCTGGACGTTTTTCAATGGCAAAAATCAATGAATATTGTAAATGCACAAACAGTAATATCTCCACATTGCAAGGTGCAATTCTGAAATTTTTTTGCTTTTTCCTGCTAATCCTAGCATGATAAAGAAGATTCAAATAGAGTGAGATGCCAGCTCCTTTCATTCAGTCAGTAGCTTCAAACATTTCTGGACGTTTTTCAATGGCAAAATTCAATGAATATTGTAAATGCACAAACAGTAATATCTCCACATTGCAAGGTGCAATTCTGAAATTTTTTGCTTTTTCCTGCTAATCCTAGCATGATAAAGAAGATTCAAAGAGAGTGAGATGCCAGCTCCTTTCATTCAGTCAGTAGCTTCAATCATTTCTGGACGTTTTTCAATGGCAAAAATCAATGAATATTGTAAATGCACAAACAGTAATTTCTCCGCATTGCAAGGTGCAATTCTGAAATTTTTTGCTTTTTCCTGCTCCTCTTAGCATGATAAAGAAGATTCAAAGAGAGTGAGATGCCAGCTCCTTTCATTCAGTCAGTAGCTTCAATCATTTCTGCACGTTTTTCAATGGCAAAAATCAATGAATATTGTAAATGCACAAACAGTAATTTCTCCGCATTGCAAGGTGCAATTCTGAAATTTTTTGCTTTTTCCTGCTCCTCTTAGCATGATAAAGAAGATTCAAAGAGAGTGAGATGCCAGCTCCTTTCATTCAGTCAGTAGCTTCAATCATTTCTGGACGTTTTTCAATGGCAAAAATCAATGAATATTGTAAATGCACAAACAGTAATTTCTCCGCATTGCAAGGTGCAATTCTGAAATTTTTTGCTTTTTCCTGCTCCTCTTAGCATGATACAGAAGATTCAAAGAGAGTGAGATGCCAGCTCCTTTCATTCAGTCAGTAGCTTCAATCATTTCTGGTATATGAATAACATGATGTTTTTCAATGGCAAAAATCAATGAATATTGTAAATGCACAAACAGTAATTTCTCCGCATTGCAAGTTGCAATTCTGAAATTTTTTGCTTTTTCCTGCTCCTCTTAGCATGATAAAGAAGATTCAAAGAGAGTGAGATGCCAGCTCCTTTCATTCAGTCAGTAGCTTCAATCATTTCTGGACGTTTTTCAATGGCAAAAATCAATGAATATTGTAAATGCACAAACAGTAATTTCTCCGCATTGCAAGGTGCAATTCTGAAATTTTTTGCTTTTTCCTGCTCCTCTTAGCATGATAAAGAAGATTCAAAGAGAGTGAGATGCCAGCTTCTTTCATTCAGTCAGTAGCTTCAAACATTTCTGGGATATGAATAACATGATGTTTTTCAATGGCAAAAATTAATGAATATTGTAAATGCACAAACAGTAATTTCTCCGCATTGCAAGGTGCAATTCTGAAATTTTTTGCTTTTTCCTGCTCCTCTTAGCATGATAAAGAAGATTCAAAGAGAGTGAGATGCCAGCTCCTTTCATTCAGTCAGTAGCTTCAATCATTTCTGGACGTTTTTCAATGGCAAAAATCAATGAATATTGTAAATGCACAAACAGTAATTTCTCCGCATTGCAAGGTGCAATTCTGAAATTTTTTGCTTTTTCCTGCTCCTCTTAGCATGATAAAGAAGATTCAAAGAGAGTGAGATGCCAGCTCCTTTCATTCAGTCAGTAGCTTCAATCATTTCTGGACGTTTTTCAATGGCAAAAATCAATGAATATTGTAAATGCACAAACAGTAATTTCTCCGCATTGCAAGGTGCAATTCTGAAATTTTTTGCTTTTTCCTGCTCCTCTTAGCATGATAAAGAAGATTCAAAGAGAGTGAGATGCCAGCTCCTTTCATTCAGTCAGTAGCTTCAATCATTTCTGGTATATGAATAACATGATGTTTTTCAATGGCAAAAATCAATGAATATTGTAAATGCACAAACAGTAATTTCTCCGCATTGCAAGTTGCAATTCTGAAATTTTTTGCTTTTTCCTGCTCCTCTTAGCATGATAAAGAAGATTCAAAGAGAGTGAGATTCCAGCTCCTTTCATTCAGTCAGTAGCTTCAATCATTTCTGGACTTTTTTCAATGGCAAAAATCAATGAATATTGTAAATGCACAAACAGTAATTTCTCCGCATTGCAAGGTGCAATTCTGAAATTTTTTGCTTTCTCCTGCTCCTCTTAGCATGATACAGAAGATTCAAAGAGAGTGAGATGCCAGCTCCTTTCATTCAGTCAGTAGCTTCAATCATTTCTGGTATATGAATAACATGATGTTTTTCAATGGCAAAAATCAATGAATATTGTAAATGCACAAACAGTAATTTCTCCGCATTGCAAGTTGCAATTCTGAAATTTTTTGCTTTTTCCTGCTCCTCTTAGCATGATAAAGAAGATTCAAAGAGAGTGAGATGCCAGCTCCTTTCATTCAGTCAGTAGCTTCAATCATTTCTGGACGTTTTTCAATGGCAAAAATCAATGAATATTGTAAATGCACAAACAGTAATTTCTCCGCATTGCAAGGTGCAATTCTGAAATTTTTTGCTTTTTCCTGCTCCTCTTAGCATGATAAAGAAGATTCAAAGAGAGTGAGATGCCAGCTCCTTTCATTCAGTCAGTAGCTTCAAACATTTCTGGTATAAACATTTCTGGACGTTTTTCAATGGCAAAAATCAATGAATATTGTAAATGCACAAACAGTAATATCTCCACATTGCAAGGTGCAATTCTGAAATTTTTTTGCTTTTTCCTGCTAATCCTAGCATGATAAAGAAGATTCAAATAGAGTGAGATGCCAGCTCCTTTCATTCAGTCAGTAGCTTCAAACATTTCTGGACGTTTTTCAATGGCAAAATTCAATGAATATTGTAAATGCACAAACAGTAATATCTCCACATTGCAAGGTGCAATTCTGAAATTTTTTGCTTTTTCCTGCTCCTCTTAGCATGATAAAGAAGATTCAAAGAGAGTGAGATGCCAGCTCCTTTCATTCAGTCAGTAGCTTCAATCATTTCTGGTATATGAATAACATGATGTTTTTCAATGGCAAAAATCAATGAATATTGTAAATGCACAAACAGTAATTTCTCCGCATTGCAAGTTGCAATTCTGAAATTTTTTGCTTTTTCCTGCTCCTCTTAGCATGATAAAGAAGATTCAAAGAGAGTGAGATGCCAGCTCCTTTCATTCAGTCAGTAGCTTCAATCATTTCTGGACGTTTTTCAATGGCAAAAATCAATGAATATTGTAAATGCACAAACAGTAATTTCTCCGCATTGCAAGGTGCAATTCTGAAATTTTTTGCTTTTTCCTGCTCCTCTTAGCATGATAAAGAAGATTCAAAGAGAGTGAGATGCCAGCTCCTTTCATTCAGTCAGTAGCTTCAAACATTTCTGGTATAAACATTTCTGGACGTTTTTCAATGGCAAAAATCAATGAATATTGTAAATGCACAAACAGTAATATCTCCACATTGCAAGGTGCAATTCTGAAATTTTTTTGCTTTTTCCTGCTAATCCTAGCATGATAAAGAAGATTCAAATAGAGTGAGATGCCAGCTCCTTTCATTCAGTCAGTAGCTTCAAACATTTCTGGACGTTTTTCAATGGCAAAATTCAATGAATATTGTAAATGCACAAACAGTAATATCTCCACATTGCAAGGTGCAATTCTGAAATTTTTTGCTTTTTCCTGCTAATCCTAGCATGATAAAGAAGATTCAAAGAGAGTGAGATGCCAGCTCCTTTCATTCAGTCAGTAGCTTCAATCATTTCTGGACGTTTTTCAATGGCAAAAATCAATGAATATTGTAAATGCACAAACAGTAATTTCTCCGCATTGCAAGGTGCAATTCTGAAATTTTTTGCTTTTTCCTGCTCCTCTTAGCATGATAAAGAAGATTCAAAGAGAGTGAGATGCCAGCTCCTTTCATTCAGTCAGTAGCTTCAATCATTTCTGCACGTTTTTCAATGGCAAAAATCAATGAATATTGTAAATGCACAAACAGTAATTTCTCCGCATTGCAAGGTGCAATTCTGAAATTTTTTGCTTTTTCCTGCTCCTCTTAGCATGATAAAGAAGATTCAAAGAGAGTGAGATGCCAGCTCCTTTCATTCAGTCAGTAGCTTCAATCATTTCTGGACGTTTTTCAATGGCAAAAATCAATGAATATTGTAAATGCACAAACAGTAATTTCTCCGCATTGCAAGGTGCAATTCTGAAATTTTTTGCTTTTTCCTGCTCCTCTTAGCATGATACAGAAGATTCAAAGAGAGTGAGATGCCAGCTCCTTTCATTCAGTCAGTAGCTTCAATCATTTCTGGTATATGAATAACATGATGTTTTTCAATGGCAAAAATCAATGAATATTGTAAATGCACAAACAGTAATTTCTCCGCATTGCAAGTTGCAATTCTGAAATTTTTTGCTTTTTCCTGCTCCTCTTAGCATGATAAAGAAGATTCAAAGAGAGTGAGATGCCAGCTCCTTTCATTCAGTCAGTAGCTTCAATCATTTCTGGACGTTTTTCAATGGCAAAAATCAATGAATATTGTAAATGCACAAACAGTAATTTCTCCGCATTGCAAGGTGCAATTCTGAAATTTTTTGCTTTTTCCTGCTCCTCTTAGCATGATAAAGAAGATTCAAAGAGAGTGAGATGCCAGCTTCTTTCATTCAGTCAGTAGCTTCAAACATTTCTGGGATATGAATAACATGATGTTTTTCAATGGCAAAAATTAATGAATATTGTAAATGCACAAACAGTAATTTCTCCGCATTGCAAGGTGCAATTCTGAAATTTTTTGCTTTTTCCTGCTCCTCTTAGCATGATAAAGAAGATTCAAAGAGAGTGAGATGCCAGCTCCTTTCATTCAGTCAGTAGCTTCAATCATTTCTGGACGTTTTTCAATGGCAAAAATCAATGAATATTGTAAATGCACAAACAGTAATTTCTCCGCATTGCAAGGTGCAATTCTGAAATTTTTTGCTTTTTCCTGCTCCTCTTAGCATGATAAAGAAGATTCAAAGAGAGTGAGATGCCAGCTCCTTTCATTCAGTCAGTAGCTTCAATCATTTCTGGACGTTTTTCAATGGCAAAAATCAATGAATATTGTAAATGCACAAACAGTAATTTCTCCGCATTGCAAGGTGCAATTCTGAAATTTTTTGCTTTTTCCTGCTCCTCTTAGCATGATAAAGAAGATTCAAAGAGAGTGAGATGCCAGCTCCTTTCATTCAGTCAGTAGCTTCAATCATTTCTGGTATATGAATAACATGATGTTTTTCAATGGCAAAAATCAATGAATATTGTAAATGCACAAACAGTAATTTCTCCGCATTGCAAGTTGCAATTCTGAAATTTTTTGCTTTTTCCTGCTCCTCTTAGCATGATAAAGAAGATTCAAAGAGAGTGAGATTCCAGCTCCTTTCATTCAGTCAGTAGCTTCAATCATTTCTGGACTTTTTTCAATGGCAAAAATCAATGAATATTGTAAATGCACAAACAGTAATTTCTCCGCATTGCAAGGTGCAATTCTGAAATTTTTTGCTTTTTCCTGCTCCTCTTAGCATGATACAGAAGATTCAAAGAGAGTGAGATGCCAGCTCCTTTCATTCAGTCAGTAGCTTCAATCATTTCTGGTATATGAATAACATGATGTTTTTCAATGGCAAAAATCAATGAATATTGTAAATGCACAAACAGTAATTTCTCCGCATTGCAAGTTGCAATTCTGAAATTTTTTGCTTTTTCCTGCTCCTCTTAGCATGATAAAGAAGATTCAAAGAGAGTGAGATGCCAGCTCCTTTCATTCAGTCAGTAGCTTCAATCATTTCTGGACGTTTTTCAATGGCAAAAATCAATGAATATTGTAAATGCACAAACAGTAATTTCTCCGCATTGCAAGGTGCAATTCTGAAATTTTTTGCTTTTTCCTGCTCCTCTTAGCATGATAAAGAAGATTCAAAGAGAGTGAGATGCCAGCTCCTTTCATTCAGTCAGTAGCTTCAAACATTTCTGGTATAAACATTTCTGGACGTTTTTCAATGGCAAAAATCAATGAATATTGTAAATGCACAAACAGTAATATCTCCACATTGCAAGGTGCAATTCTGAAATTTTTTTGCTTTTTCCTGCTAATCCTAGCATGATAAAGAAGATTCAAATAGAGTGAGATGCCAGCTCCTTTCATTCAGTCAGTAGCTTCAAACATTTCTGGACGTTTTTCAATGGCAAAATTCAATGAATATTGTAAATGCACAAACAGTAATATCTCCACATTGCAAGGTGCAATTCTGAAATTTTTTGCTTTTTCCTGCTAATCCTAGCATGATAAAGAAGATTCAAAGAGAGTGAGATGCCAGCTCCTTTCATTCAGTCAGTAGCTTCAATCATTTCTGGACGTTTTTCAATGGCAAAAATCAATGAATATTGTAAATGCACAAACAGTAATTTCTCCGCATTGCAAGGTGCAATTCTGAAATTTTTTGCTTTTTCCTGCTCCTCTTAGCATGATAAAGAAGATTCAAAGAGAGTGAGATGCCAGCTCCTTTCATTCAGTCAGTAGCTTCAATCATTTCTGCACGTTTTTCAATGGCAAAAATCAATGAATATTGTAAATGCACAAACAGTAATTTCTCCGCATTGCAAGGTGCAATTCTGAAATTTTTTGCTTTTTCCTGCTCCTCTTAGCATGATAAAGAAGATTCAAAGAGAGTGAGATGCCAGCTCCTTTCATTCAGTCAGTAGCTTCAATCATTTCTGGACGTTTTTCAATGGCAAAAATCAATGAATATTGTAAATGCACAAACAGTAATTTCTCCGCATTGCAAGGTGCAATTCTGAAATTTTTTGCTTTTTCCTGCTCCTCTTAGCATGATACAGAAGATTCAAAGAGAGTGAGATGCCAGCTCCTTTCATTCAGTCAGTAGCTTCAATCATTTCTGGTATATGAATAACATGATGTTTTTCAATGGCAAAAATCAATGAATATTGTAAATGCACAAACAGTAATTTCTCCGCATTGCAAGTTGCAATTCTGAAATTTTTTGCTTTTTCCTGCTCCTCTTAGCATGATAAAGAAGATTCAAAGAGAGTGAGATGCCAGCTCCTTTCATTCAGTCAGTAGCTTCAATCATTTCTGGACGTTTTTCAATGGCAAAAATCAATGAATATTGTAAATGCACAAACAGTAATTTCTCCGCATTGCAAGGTGCAATTCTGAAATTTTTTGCTTTTTCCTGCTCCTCTTAGCATGATAAAGAAGATTCAAAGAGAGTGAGATGCCAGCTCCTTTCATTCAGTCAGTAGCTTCAATCATTTCTGGACGTTTTTCAATGGCAAAAATCAATGAATATTGTAAATGCACAAACAGTAATTTCTCCGCATTGCAAGGTGCAATTCTGAAATTTTTTGCTTTTTCCTGCTCCTCTTAGCATGATAAAGAAGATTCAAAGAGAGTGAGATGCCAGCTCCTTTCATTCAGTCAGTAGCTTCAATCATTTCTGGTATATGAATAACATGATGTTTTTCAATGGCAAAAATCAATGAATATTGTAAATGCACAAACAGTAATTTCTCCGCATTGCAAGGTGCAATTCTGAAATTTTTTGCTTTTTCCTGCTCCTCTTAGCATGATAAAGAAGATTCAAAGAGAGTGAGAAGCCAGCTCCTTTCATTCAGTCAGTAGCTTCAATCATTTCTGGATGTTTTTCAATGGCAAAAATCAATGAATATTGTAAATGCACAAACAGTAATTTCTCCGCATTGCAAGGTGCAATTCTGAAATTTCTTGCATTTTCCTGCTCCTCTTAGCATGATAAAGAAGATTCAAAGAGAGTGAGATGCCAGCTCCTTTCATTCAGTCAGTAGCTTCAATCATTTCTGGACGTTTTTCAATGGCAAAAATCAATGAATATTGTAAATGCACAAACAGTAATTTCTCCGCATTGCAAGGTGCAATTCTGAAATTTTTTGCTTTTTCCTGCTCCTCTTAGCATGATAAAGAAGATTCAAAGAGAGTGAGATGCCAGCTCCTTTCATTCAGTCAGTAGCTTCAAACATTTCTGGTATATGAATAACATGATGTTTTTCAATGGCAAAAATCAATGAATATTGTAAATGCACAAACAGTAATTTCTCCGCATTGCAAGGTGCAATTCTGAAATTTTTTGCTTTTTCCTGCTCCTCTTAGCATGATAAAGAAGATTCAAAGAGAGTGAGATGCCAGCTCCTTTCATTCAGTCAGTAGCTTCAATCATTTCTGGACGTTTTTCAATGGCAAAAATCAATGAATATTGTAAATGCACAAACAGTAATTTCTCCGCAATGCAAGGTGCAATTCTGAAATTTTTTGCTTTTTCCTGCTCCTCTTAGCATGATAAAGAAGATTCAAAGAGAGTGAGATGCCAGCTTCTTTCATTCAGTCAGTAGCTTCAAACATTTCTGGGATATGAATAACATGATGTTTTTCAATGGCAAAAATTAATGAATATTGTAAATGCACAAACAGTAATTTCTCCGCATTGCAAGGTGCAATTCTGAAATTTTTTGCTTTTTCCTGCTCCTCTTAGCATGATAAAGAAGATTCAAAGAGAGTGAGATGCCAGCTCCTTTCATTCAGTCAGTAGCTTCAATCATTTCTGGACGTTTTTCAATGGCAAAAATCAATGAATATTGTAAATGCACAAACAGTAATTTCTCCGCATTGCAAGGTGCAATTCTGAAATTTTTTGCTTTTTCCTGCTCCTCTTAGCATGATAAAGAAGATTCAAAGAGACTGAGATGCCAGCTCCTTTCATTCAGTCAGTAGCTTCAATCATTTCTGGACGTTTTTCAATGGCAAAAATCAATGAATATTGTAAATGCACAAACAGTAATTTCTCCGCATTGCAAGGTGCAATTCTGAAATTTTTTGCTTTTTCCTGCTCCTCTTAGCATGATAAAGAAGATTCAAAGAGAGTGAGATGCCAGCTCCTTTCATTCAGTCAGTAGCTTCAATCATTTCTGGTATATGAATAACATGATGTTTTTCAATGGCAAAAATCAATGAATATTGTAAATGCACAAACAGTAATTTCTCCGCATTGCAAGTTGCAATTCTGAAATTTTTTGCTTTTTCCTGCTCCTCTTAGCATGATAAAGAAGATTCAAAGAGAGTGAGATTCCAGCTCCTTTCATTCAGTCAGTAGCTTCAATCATTTCTGGACTTTTTTCAATGGCAAAAATCAATGAATATTGTAAATGCACAAACAGTAATTTCTCCGCATTGCAAGGTGCAATTCTGAAATTTTTGCTTTTTCCTGCTCCTCTTAGCATGATACAGAAGATTCAAAGAGAGTGAGATGCCAGCTCCTTTCATTCAGTCAGTAGCTTCAATCATTTCTGGTATATGAATAACATGATGTTTTTCAATGGCAAAAATCAATGAATATTGTAAATGCACAAACAGTAATTTCTCCGCATTGCAAGTTGCAATTCTGAAATTTTTTGCTTTTTCCTGCTCCTCTTAGCATGATAAAGAAGATTCAAAGAGAGTGAGATGCCAGCTCCTTTCATTCAGTCAGTAGCTTCAATCATTTCTGGACGTTTTTCAATGGCAAAAATCAATGAATATTGTAAATGCACAAACAGTAATTTCTCCGCATTGCAAGGTGCAATTTTGAAATTTTTTGCTTTTTCCTGCTCCTCTTAGCATGATAAAGAAGATTCAAAGAGAGTGAGATGCCAGCTCCTTTCATTCAGTCAGTAGCTTCAATCATTTCTGGACGTTTTTCAATGGCAAAAATCAATGAATATTGTAAATGCACAAACAGTAATTTCTCCTCATTGCAAGGTGCAATTCTGAAATTTTTTGCTTTTTCCTGCTCCTCTTAGCATGATAAAGAAGATTCAAAGAGAGTGAGATGCCAGCTCCTTTCATTCAGTCAGTAGCTTCAATCATTTCTGGTATATGAATAACATGATGTTTTTCAATGGCAAAAATCAATGAATATTGTAAATGCACAAACAGTAATTTCTCCGCATTGCAAGGTGCAATTCTGAAATTTTTTGCTTTTTCCTGCTCCTCTTAGCATGATAAAGAAGATTCAAAGAGAGTGAGAAGCCAGCTCCTTTCATTCAGTCAGTAGCTTCAATCATTTCTGGATGTTTTTC
The DNA here is from genome assembly GCF_046119375.1 of Phyllobates terribilis. Lineage (NCBI taxonomy): Eukaryota > Metazoa > Chordata > Amphibia > Anura > Dendrobatidae > Phyllobates > Phyllobates terribilis. The sequence continues at coordinate 3,760 of NW_027365125.1, read as the reverse complement.
AATGGCAAAAATCAATGAATATTGTAAATGCACAAACAGTAATTTCTCCGCATTGCAAGGTGCAATTCTGAAATTTCTTGCATTTTCCTGCTCCTCTTAGCATGATAAAGAAGATTCAAAGAGAGTGAGATGCCAGCTCCTTTCATTCAGTCAGTAGCTTCAATCATTTCTGGACGTTTTTCAATGGCAAAAATCAATGAATATTGTAAATGCACAAACAGTAATTTCTCCGCATTGCAAGGTGCAATTCTGAAATTTTTTGCTTTTTCCTGCTCCTCTTAGCATGATAAAGAAGATTCAAAGAGAGTGATATGCCAGCTCCTTTCATTCAGTCAGTAGCTTCAAACATTTCTGGTATATGAATAACATGATGTTTTTCAATGGCAAAAATCAATGAATATTGTAAATGCACAAACAGTAATTTCTCCGCATTGCAAGGTGCAATTCTGAAATTTTTTGCTTTTTCCTGCTCCTCTTAGCATGATAAAGAAGATTCAAAGAGAGTGAGATGCCAGCTCCTTTCATTCAGTCAGTAGCTTCAATCATTTCTGGACGTTTTTCAATGGCAAAAATCAATGAATATTGTAAATGCACAAACAGTAATTTCTCCGCATTGCAAGGTGCAATTCTGAAATTTTTTGCTTTTTCCTGCTCCTCTTAGCATGATAAAGAAGATTCAAAGAGAGTGAGATGCCAGCTTCTTTCATTCAGTCAGTAGCTTCAAACATTTCTGGGATATGAATAACATGATGTTTTTCAATGGCAAAAATTAATGAATATTGTAAATGCACAAACAGTAATTTCTCCGCATTGCAAGGTGCAATTCTGAAATTTTTTGCTTTTTCCTGCTCCTCTTAGCATGATAAAGAAGATTCAAAGAGAGTGAGATGCCAGCTCCTTTCATTCAGTCAGTAGCTTCAATCATTTCTGCACGTTTTTCAATGGCAAAAATCAATGAATATTGTAAATGCACAAACAGTAATTTCTCCGCATTGCAAGGTGCAATTCTGAAATTTTTTGCTTTTTCCTGCTCCTCTTAGCATGATAAAGAAGATTCAAAGAGAGTGAGATGCCAGCTCCTTTCATTCAGTCAGTAGCTTCAATCATTTCTGGACGTTTTTCAATGGCAAAAATCAATGAATATTGTAAATGCACAAACAGTAATTTCTCCGCATTGCAAGGTGCAATTCTGAAATTTTTTGCTTTTTCCTGCTCCTCTTAGCATGATACAGAAGATTCAAAGAGAGTGAGATGCCAGCTCCTTTCATTCAGTCAGTAGCTTCAATCATTTCTGGTATATGAATAACATGATGTTTTTCAATGGCAAAAATCAATGAATATTGTAAATGCACAAACAGTAATTTCTCCGCATTGCAAGTTGCAATTCTGAAATTTTTTGCTTTTTCCTGCTCCTCTTAGCATGATAAAGAAGATTCAAAGAGAGTGAGATGCCAGCTCCTTTCATTCAGTCAGTAGCTTCAATCATTTCTGGACGTTTTTCAATGGCAAAAATCAATGAATATTGTAAATGCACAAACAGTAATTTCTCCGCATTGCAAGGTGCAATTCTGAAATTTTTTGCTTTTTCCTGCTCCTCTTAGCATGATAAAGAAGATTCAAAGAGAGTGAGATGCCAGCTCCTTTCATTCAGTCAGTAGCTTCAATCATTTCTGGACGTTTTTCAATGGCAAAAATCAATGAATATTGTAAATGCACAAACAGTAATTTCTCCGCATTGCAAGGTGCAATTCTGAAATTTTTTGCTTTTTCCTGCTCCTCTTAGCATGATAAAGAAGATTCAAAGAGAGTGAGATGCCAGCTCCTTTCATTCAGTCAGTAGCTTCAATCATTTCTGGTATATGAATAACATGATGTTTTTCAATGGCAAAAATCAATGAATATTGTAAATGCACAAACAGTAATTTCTCCGCATTGCAAGGTGCAATTCTGAAATTTTTTGCTTTTTCCTGCTCCTCTTAGCATGATAAAGAAGATTCAAAGAGAGTGAGAAGCCAGCTCCTTTCATTCAGTCAGTAGCTTCAATCATTTCTGGATGTTTTTCAATGGCAAAAATCAATGAATATTGTAAATGCACAAACAGTAATTTCTCCGCATTGCAAGGTGCAATTCTGAAATTTCTTGCTTTTTCCTGCTCCTCTTAGCATGATAAAGAAGATTCAAAGAGAGTGAGATGCCAGCTCCTTTCATTCAGTCAGTAGCTTCAAACATTTCTGGTATATGAATAACATGATGTTTTTCAATGGCAAAAATCAATGAATATTGTAAATGCACAAACAGTAATTTCTCCGCATTGCAAGGTGCAATTCTGAAATTTTTTGCTTTTTCCTGCTCCTCTTAGCATGATAAAGAAGATTCAAAGAGAGTGAGATGCCAGCTCCTTTCATTCAGTCAGTAGCTTCAATCATTTCTGGACGTTTTTCAATGGCAAAAATCAATGAATATTGTAAATGCACAAACAGTAATTTCTCCGCAATGCAAGGTGCAATTCTGAAATTTTTTGCTTTTTCCTGCTCCTCTTAGCATGATAAAGAAGATTCAAAGAGAGTGAGATGCCAGCTTCTTTCATTCAGTCAGTAGCTTCAAACATTTCTGGGATATGAATAACATGATGTTTTTCAATGGCAAAAATTAATGAATATTGTAAATGCACAAACAGTAATTTCTCCGCATTGCAAGGTGCAATTCTGAAATTTTTTGCTTTTTCCTGCTCCTCTTAGCATGATAAAGAAGATTCAAAGAGAGTGAGATGCCAGCTCCTTTCATTCAGTCAGTAGCTTCAATCATTTCTGGGCGTTTTTCAATGGCAAAAATCAATGAATATTGTAAATGCACAAACAGTAATTTCTCCGCATTGCAAGGTGCAATTCTGAAATTTTTTGCTTTTTCCTGCTCCTCTTAGCATGATAAAGAAGATTCAAAGAGACTGAGATGCCAGCTCCTTTCATTCAGTCAGTAGCTTCAATCATTTCTGGACGTTTTTCAATGGCAAAAATCAATGAATATTGTAAATGCACAAACAGTAATTTCTCCGCATTGCAAGGTGCAATTCTGAAATTTTTTGCTTTTTCCTGCTCCTCTTAGCATGATAAAGAAGATTCAAAGAGAGTGAGATGCCAGCTCCTTTCATTCAGTCAGTAGCTTCAATCATTTCTGGTATATGAATAACATGATGTTTTTCAATGGCAAAAATCAATGAATATTGTAAATGCACAAACAGTAATTTCTCCGCATTGCAAGTTGCAATTCTGAAATTTTTTGCTTTTTCCTGCTCCTCTTAGCATGATAAAGAAGATTCAAAGAGAGTGAGATTCCAGCTCCTTTCATTCAGTCAGTAGCTTCAATCATTTCTGGACTTTTTTCAATGGCAAAAATCAATGAATATTGTAAATGCACAAACAGTAATTTCTCCGCATTGCAAGGTGCAATTCTGAAATTTTTGCTTTTTCCTGCTCCTCTTAGCATGATACAGAAGATTCAAAGAGAGTGAGATGCCAGCTCCTTTCATTCAGTCAGTAGCTTCAATCATTTCTGGTATATGAATAACATGATGTTTTTCAATGGCAAAAATCAATGAATATTGTAAATGCACAAACAGTAATTTCTCCGCATTGCAAGTTGCAATTCTGAAATTTTTTGCTTTTTCCTGCTCCTCTTAGCATGATAAAGAAGATTCAAAGAGAGTGAGATGCCAGCTCCTTTCATTCAGTCAGTAGCTTCAATCATTTCTGGACGTTTTTCA